>NC_135981.1:6887729-7048910 GCF_053455715.1 Rhinoraja longicauda | reverse complement strand
CTGACTTGGCCTCCACAGCTGTCTGTGGCAATGAACTCCACAGATTCACTGCCCTCTGGCTGAAGAAATTCCTCCTCATCTCCTCTCCTGGAGAAGAAAGAAAGCACCTCCTAAACTGCTTTACATTCACGGTACTGGGCTGGAGGTTTAGCATTTCAGCTCCTCAGAGCATCGAAGCCGGACTTGAAGTCTGAATCGGAAGCCAGAGAACTCGAGAAATTCACTGACCACCTCGATCCAACAAAGAAGGATTTAGAAGGATGAGAGGGGATCTTATCGAAGCGTATAAGATTATTAAGGGGTTGGACACGTTAGAGGCAGGAAACATGTTCCCAATGTTGGGGGAGTCCAGAACCAGGGGCCACAGTTTAAGAATAAGGGGTATTCTTTTACGAACCGGCACGTCTTTGGAATGTGGGGAGGAAACCGGAGCACCCGGAGAAAACCCACACAGTTTTTACGGGGAGTACGTACAAACTCCACACAGACAGCAGCCGTGGGCAGGTTCGAATCCGGGTCTCTGGTGCTGTAAGGCAGCAACTTTACTGCTGTTCCTGAGTTCGCTGTTCGATCTTCTGGAGACGATACAGAAGCTTGTCTGCAGATTGTGGACAATGTGACTGATATTCAAACAGATCTTTCAGAAAATTACCCAGAGACGTTTTCAAATTCTTTTTATTATTTTTGGACAATTCTGGTCATTGCTGAAGGAATTAAAACCTATTTTAATAGAAGGTTTTATGCTTTTATCCTTGTCTTGGATAAAAATAACAATGAAGTGAAGCAGATTATTCAAAGTGATTAGGGTATTGGGGGCCACTTTCATTCATTCCCCCGTTTGCTGCTGAGTGCGTTCAGACAGTACAAGGCAATGGACAGTTCATAGAGACTGGGCTCCCTCGTTTTCTGGGCACTGCCTCTCTCCAGGTGAAGCCCGACACTACTCAGCATCTCCACTGTGATCCCAAACGCATCCTCCGTCAAACTTTGGGTCTCCACCTTCAGCACCTGGTCCACTTGGCTGCTTCCGGCATCCTTCAGGATGGTGTTGACCTTCGGAATACAACCAGGTGCAACAATAACTTGACGACGGACACAAAAAGCTGGAGTAACTCAGCGGGACCGGCACCGTCTCCGGAGAGAAGGAATGGCCGACGGTTTCGGGGTCGAGACCCTTCTTCAGACTGAAGAGGTCAGGGTCTCGATCCCGAAACGTCACCCATTCCTTCTCTCCGGAGATGCTGCCTGCCCCGCTGAGTTACTCCAGCTTTTTTGTGTCTGTCTTTGTTTAAACCAGCACCCTGCAGTTCCTTCCTACACATGTACAACAATAAGTTGGATTCACCTTTGCTCCTCTAACACAATAAAACGTTGTAAATGCTGGAGTAGCTCAATGAGGCAGGGAATATCTTTCGAGGACATGCGGGATGACATTTCGGGTCGGAACCCTGTTCAGCCGATTTTAGAGATGAAGCGCAGAAACAGGCCCTTTGGCCCAACGAGTCCGCACCGACCAGCGATCCCTGCACACTAACACCATCCTACACACACTTGGGACAATTTACACTTATACCAAGCCAATTAACCTGCAAACCTGCACGTCTTCGGAGTGTGGGAGGAAACCGAAGATCTCAGGGAAAAAACCCACGCAGGTCAATAGACAATAGGTGCAGGAGTAGGCCATTCGGCCCTTCGAGCCAGCACCACCATTCAATGTGAACATGGCTGATCATTCTCAATCAGTACCCCGATCCTGCCTTCTCCCCGTACCCCCTGATTCTGCTATCCTTAAGAGCTCTATCTAGCTCTCTCTTGAATGCACGGGGAGAACGTACAAACTCCGTACAAACAAGCACCCATGGTCAGGATGGATCCCGGGTCTCTGGCGCTGCAAGGCAGTAACTCTACCGCTCTGCCACCGTGCCGCCTGTAATGTCATGGGGGGGGGGGGGGGGGGGGGGGGGGAGAAAGCTGGAGGAGAGGAGAAGGCGGGACATAGAAACATAGAAACATAGAAAATAGGTGCAGGAGTAGGCCATTCGGCCCTTCGAGCCTGCACCGCCATTCAATATGATCATGGCTGATCATCCAGCTCAGTAGCCTGTACCTGCCTTCTCTCCATACCCCCTGATCCTTTAGCAAAAAGGGCCACATCTAACTCCCTCTTAAATATAGCCAATGAACTGGCCTCAACTACCTTCTGTGGCAGAGAATTCCACAGACTCACCACTCTCTGTGTGAAGAAATGTTTTCTCATCTCGGTCCTAAAAGACTTCCCCCTTATCCTTAAGCTGTGACCCCTGGTTCTGGACTCCCCCAACATCGGGAACAATCTTCCCGCATCTAGCCTCTCCAACCCCTTAAGAATTGTATATGTTTCTATAAGATCCCCCCTCAGTCTTCTAAATTCCAGCGAGTACAAGCCCAGTCCATCCAGTCTTTCCTCATATGCAAGTCCCGCCATCCAGGGATCAATCTGGTGAACCTTCTCTGTACTCCCTCTAAGGCAAAGTCTGGCAAGTGATAAAGTGATAGGTGGATACTGTGAGGAGGGGGGGGGGGGGGGGGGGGTTGAGTGACAGAGAAGTGGACAAAGGCTGGAGATGACAAGGAGACAGAAGGGTGTTCGATAAGGAGAGAAGAGGATGAACATTGAAACCAGAGGAAGGAATATAGATGGAGGGAGACGGAGGAAGGAGGAAAAGGGGGATTGCAGTGGGGAAGAAATGGGCGAGTACCAAGGTGAGGCATAAGGAAGAGAGGGGGCGGGGGAATAGGGGGGATAGCACCTAAAATTGGACAATTCAATGGTAATTTGAAGCTGCCCCAGTAGAATGAATCCCTTTTAATGCACTCCTGGAATCAATGCTTCAGACATTGTTTTTTTTCTTCTATCTATTATTCCCAATTACAAATATTTTGCCATTTGAATACATTATCTTCAAATTTTCCGCACTCATTATTCCAGGTAATTATTTCTCCCCATTTTTAATTTACTCTCGGGTCTCGCTATTTTCTGTTTTGTGGTCAGTATTTGGACTTCCTCGTGTCATCTTTGCTCTGACCCCGGACGGTTATTTGTCTCTTTCCCCCTTTTGTGGCATCAGCTGGCATCAGCTGGCATCAGCTGGCATCTTACCAGGGTGAGCTGCTGGGGCAGAATCTGCATCTTCAAACTTTGAATTAGCGCTCGTAACGTTGTTGGTGGCAGATCTGAAATATGAAAAGGAAAAAGAGTCAGGTTTGTTGGCAAGGCTGCTCAAGGCCGATTGGGATGGGGGGGGGGGGGGTGTGTGGACAATAGACAATAGACAATAGATAATAGGTGCAGGAGGAGGCCATTCGGCCCTTCGAGCCAGCAGCACCATTCAATGTGATCATGGCTGATCATTCTCAATCTGCCTTCTCCCCATACCCCCTGACTCCGCTATCCTTAAGAGCTCTATCTAGCTCTCTCTTGGACGAAGGGGTTGGCCTGGAATCGAACCCACGCACCCAGAGCCCAGAGCGAGGTATCCAGGCTGACGGTCCAGGTGAGAGAGTGGGAGTGCAGGAGCATTGAGGAGCTACAGTGCTGGAGACCCCTCTGTCAACTGAGACACTAAACTCTTCTCTCAGCTCGTGCGGCACGGTGGCGCAGCGGTAGAGTTGCTGCCTGACAGCTCCAGACACCCTGGTTTGATCCCGACTACGGGTGCTGTCGGTACGGTCTCTCCGTAACCACGAGATCTTCGGTTTCCTCCCACACTCCAAAGATTCACAGGTTTGTTGGTTAATTGGCTTGGTATAAATGTAAATTATCCCTAGTGTGCAGGATAGTGTTAGTGCGCGGGGATCGCTGGTCGGTGCGGACTCGGTGGGCTGAAGGGCCTGTTTCCCACTGAATCCCGAAACTAAACTAAACTAAGTTGGATTTATTCACAAAATGCTGGAGTAACTCAGCAGGTCAGGCAGCATCTCGAGAGAGAAGGAATGGGTGACGTTTCGGGTCGAGACCCTTCTTCAGACACAATGTCCTCTGGTTCTGCCAAACTGATTAATCTGTCATAGGCCTTGGAATTCATCATTCCCTTTGGCTGAGTAAAGGGTCTCGACCCGAAACATCACCCATTCCTTCTCTCACGAGATGCTGCCTGACCTGCTCAGTTACTCCAGCATTTTGTGCATAAATCGATTTGTACCAGCATCTGCAGTTATTTTCTTAAACTAAGTTGGAGTTGGACACTAATGACCTGCTTTAAGATCATGTTATTAGGACGTTTCTAAGGAGGGTCAGTACTGAAGCTGAGTGGGATCTCCAGAGTCCGTACATTCATATGTTCTAGGAGCAGAATTAGGCCATTCAGCCCATCAAGTCCAATCCGCCATTCAATCATGGCTGATCTATTTTTCCTTCTCAACCCCATTCTCCTGTGTTCTCCCCATAGCCCCTGACACCCTTACTAATCAAGAATCTAAGATAGACACAAAATGCCGGAGTAACTCAGCGGGTCAGGCAGCATCTCGGGAGACAAGGAATGGGTGACGTTTTGGGTGAAGACCCTTCCCAGTCAAGAATCTATCTATCTCTGCCTTAGAAATATCCAATAATGGCCTCCACAGCCATCTGTGGCTATGAATTCAAGAGAGAGCTAGATAGAGCTCTTAAGGATAGCGGAGTCAGGGGGTATGGGGAGAAGGCAGGAATGGGGTACTGATTGAGAATGATCAGCCATGATCACATTGAATGGCGGTGCTGGATCGAAGGGCCGAATGGCCTCCTCCTGCACCAATTGTCTATTGTCTATTGAATTCCACAGATTCACCACCTTCTGACTAAAGAAATGTCTCCTCACCTCCTTTCTAAAGGTACGTCCTTTAATTCTGAGGCTGTGGCCTCTGGTCCTAGAGACCCCCACTAGTGGAAACATCCTCTCCACATCCACTCTATCACAAGAGTTCACAGCCAGTCAGCTGAGGGCTCACACAGCAATCTTGGTGGCATCTGCAAACCTACCAACCAACCCACATACATATACATCCAACCCGTGTAGGTTTACGTCAACTCCACAAAAGGTTGAGCCACACCGAAGGGATCTGATTCCTTACCTTCCAAGGCTGCAAGGAGAACAGAGACGGCCTTAAGAAGGTTGTCCTCGGCTGCATTCTTCAACTGGTCCTCACTCCAGATTGCCAAGAGCTTTTCCCCACACTCTCTTCTCTTTCCGTCCAGTTTCTCGAGCTCTGAGAGGGTGTAGTCGTCCCCAGCACAAGCCTCGCAGAGCTGGGAATCCAAGGGGTGACAGTGAGGAGATGTGACCTGCATCGCAACCTCTTCTTCATTGAACAGAGAAAGAGCATCCCAATAGAGGTTCACGGAAATGAATGAAACCACCGTGTGGACACCAATGGAAGGCGCAGCAGATTCACTTGCCCTTTGAGTAACGAACCATGTGGTGTCCTCCACATTGCATGACTGCATGGTGGAACACCTTCAACCTGTGTGCATGGGTGATCCTGAGTTTAACATGTCAACCACGCCTATCATCCTGTGTTTCTAGTTCCCAAGTACAATGACCATCTCGGCCTCCATCTTCCTTTAGAAACATAGAAAATAGGTGCAGGAGTAGGCCATTCGGCCCTTCGAGCCTGCACCGCCGTTCAATATGATCATGGCTGATCATCCAGCTCAGTAGCCTGTACCTGCCTTCTCTCCATACCCCCTGATCCCTTTAGCCACAAGGGCCATATCTAACTCCCTCTTAAATATAGCCAATGAACTGGCCTCAACTACCTTCTGTGGCAGAGAATTCCACAGACTCACCACTCTCTCTTAAGTTGTCTATCCCATCCTACCCTCACTCTGACCTCTCGCACTCTGACCTCTCGCACTCTGACTCCGAACCTACCCGTGAAGCCCAGCTTTTCACTGTACCTCAGTGCACGTGACAATAATCTGCTAAACATGCAACGGCATCTCATTGTGTGGATTTACACAATTTCACTTGGTTTCTTGCTTGTTTCTGCAAATAAATTAAACAATCTCTCTCTCTCTCTCTCTCCCTCTCTTTTTCTGACAAAGGGTTTTTAGTCCCTCTCCCCCCCTCCCCTTCCCTCTCCTCCCTTCCCCTTCCCTCTCCCCCCTATCCCCCCTCCCCTCCTCCCTCCACCCGCTCTCCCTCCTCCCCTTCCTCTCCTCCCCATTCCATCCCCCTGAACCCCTCATCCTCCCTCCTACCCCCTCACTCCTCCCTCCACCCCCTCCCTCCCCTCCCCCTCCCTCCTCCCACCTCCCCCTCTCTCCCCCCCTCGTCTCCTCCCCCCTTTCTCTCCCCCCAATCTATCCCCCTCAACTCCCCTTATCCCTCCTTCCCCACCCTTCCCCCCACCCTCCCTAGGAGATAGATTTAAACTTTAAAATGTGAATAACTTAAAAAATATAACACCGATTTCAGAAATCTCTTCCATTAGCACCAAAGGGACGACGGTGAGTAAGGTGGGCCTAAAATTGTCACGCTATCTTGTACCATTTTGGATGTAGTTCAGGAACAAACAAACAAACAAACGAGAGTTTTAGTATATAGATGGGCCAAACACAAACAAGTGGCTGGTGTAGATGGGACGTATTGGTCGGTGTGGGTAAATTGGGCCGAATGGCCTGTTTCCACGTTCTATGATTCTATGACTCTATATTGAAGGGTCATTGCACATGAACCCAATTCCCCTCTCGGCCATTTTCCATATGGAGCCATTGGATAGTTACTGCTCCATGTTTATGATAATCTCCAGCGCCTTTTATGACATAAAAAAACACAGTTTACGATCAGAATCAAAATCTGAAGTCAATCTTTCCCTCAGTATCTGAAACCTTTTCTTACCATGTCACTCAGAATTGAATGAAGTTCAGAGTCTTCGATGATCTGACACAAGAGGCCCAGGAGACACTGCTTCAAACCATTGTCGAGACATTGAAGCTCACAGCAGATTTCAAACACTTCATCTCCATTAACTGGAAGAAATAAAATTCAATCAGAACTGGTTGATTAAAAGTGTGTGAGACTCTGCAGCAGTTGTACCCATGTGGTGTGGACATCTTATTAAAAAACCCCTGGCTGGGCACTGTTTGTTTAGTTTAGTTTAGTTTAGAGATACAGTGTGGAAACGTGCCCTTCGGCCCACCGAGTCCACATGGCCCAGTGATCGCCCGTACACTAGTTCTGTCCTACACACTAGAAGTCAATTAATCTACAAACCTGCACGTCTTTTCGCATGTGGGAGGAAACCGGAGCACCCAAAGGAAACCCACGCGGTCACGGGGAGGACGTGCAAACTCGCTACAGACAGCACCCATAGTCAGGATCGAACCCGGGCCTTTGGCGCTGTAAGGCAACAACTCTACCGCTGCGCCACCGTGCCGCCCTATTTTTTGTGTTCATTGTTTTAACCATTATACACTAAATTAAAATGGGGACATTTGAAAAAGGTGCAAGACCAGCATGTCAAGGGCATTCATTACCCTAACTCAAAAGGCAAAATGCATTGGCAAAGGTCCAAATGGCTAATTGGTAACCTCAGCTTTTTAACACAGCCATAGAAACTGTCCAAGGTTCAAGTTGCTTGTTGTTAATTCTGTTAAACTTCCAACTGGTGCAATCTCCGCGTCCTCTTGGCGATAATAACCAGAACGACCTTAAGACGATGACCCTCCTGACCTGATCAAAAGAAGTAGTAAACTCCATGTTGACCTGGTAATGACTGTGATCTGTCCAAGTGGCCCCTGATAAAGTCATTCCATCTTTTTTTAGAGATACAGCGTGGAAACAGGCCCCTTCGGCCCACCAAGTCCATGCCGACCATGACCACTAGTTCTATCCTACATGCGAGGGAAAATTTACGGAAGCCAATTAACCGACAAACCTGCACGTTTTTGGAAGGTGGGAGGAAACCGGAGCACCCAGAGAAAACCCACGCGGTCACAGGGAGAAAGTGCAAATTCTGTACGGACAGAGCTTTATGTCACGATCAAAACTGGTTCTATGGTGCTGTAAGGCAGCAGCTCTACTGCTGTGCCACCACCATGCAAACGATTCAATTCACCTGCAAAACACCCCATGCAGATGATGTCTGAATTCTGAATCTGAATCTGAATTACCTTTATAGACAATAGACAATAGACAATAGGTGCAGGAGGAGGCCATTCGGCCCTTCGAGCCAGCACCGCCATTCAATGTGATCATGGCTGATTATTCTCAATCAGTACCCCGTTCCTCCCCATACCCCCTGACTCCGCTGTCCTGAAGAGCTCTATCTAGCTCTCTCTTGAATGCATTCAGAGAATTGGCCTCCACTGCCTTCTGAGGCAGAGAATTGCACAGATTCACAACTCTCTGACTGAGAAAGTTTTTCCTCATCTCAGTTCTAAATGGCCTACCCCTTATTCTTAAACTGTGGCCCCTTGTTCTGGACTCCCCATGTTTCCTGCCTCTAACGTGTCCAACCCCTTAATAATCTTATACGTTTCGATAAGATCTCCTCTCATCCTTCTAAATTCCAGTGTATACAAGCCTGTCATTCAAAATGAATTGAACGAAAATCATTTGCCGGGCAGCCACAGCAGTACAGAGTAAAAGACACAACACTAGGAGGGTCAACTAGTAAAAAAAACGTATCAACGTTAGAGAACAGCCCCAGTTGCGTTCCATGAATAATCTCTCCCAAGAGCCTCCTTGCTGTGATGGACAACTTGTTTTTGTCTCTAGAACATTGATATATTTTTCTAGTTTGTAAATAAATGTACTTATGTTTCGTAGATCCTTTGTAAATGATGATCTCTGTAAGAAATTACCCTCTCGGGACTAAACGTGCTTCACTTAATAATGCAACTGTGTTTAAACTGCTTCGTTAGATGGAAGTGACTTCTCCTTGGTCGGGGAAGGTTGGACCCACTGCGAGAAATATTGACATCTTCACAGCAAAGAAACTACAGCAGTGAATTAGTCTTTGAAATATCGACTGAAACAGGGTAAAGTACTTGCAGATACATGTAACAGATAAGATTTAAGGTCTTGAATTAAACTTAGACAGACTCCAGAAGGAATACACTCAATATAATCACAGGTTAATGAATCTCTGTCCTTGGTAGCAGAAAGACAGATGCAAACAGGCACATACACACATTTTTCATTGTTCTGAGAAAGTTCAGATTTATGGGCTTGGCTTGATCCATCCCCAGTGCCCTATTTCGAATCCAGTTCTTGAATTAAACCATTGACAGGGTTACTGAAAATATCTCCTGCCATTTATTTTTCTCTCCACACAAAGAGATTAAGGAGGGATTATTATTTTGAAAAAAAAAAGAGGTTTAGCCTGAATAGATAAAAGATGAACTCACTTTCACTGGTGTAAGGATCAGGAAGGTAACACAACATCCTCAACTTACATCTACCGCCGTGGACATGCCTGCCTGTCTGTCCCTCTAACCATTGAGTACCTTGTCTCTCATCTTACCTCATCCCCTCCCGTGCAGTGAATCCACTCTACAATTGCTAAGATGCTTGTCCCGGGTAAAATTTACCCAGGGAACTCCTTCACCATCTGCCTGCTTCTGCTGGACTTTCCTCCCATATTCCAAAGGCATGAGGGTTGGTCGGTTAATTGCCCATTGCAAGTTGCCTCTGCTGGGCAGGTGCGTGGTGGAATCTGGGTGAATTGATGGAAGGCAGGGAGAAGGGGATTAAAGTTGAACTACTTCGAGGACCAGAGGACCTAGGTTGAAGGTGAAGGGGAAAAGGTTTAATAGGAATCTGAGGGGTAACCTTTTCACACAAAGTCGTGGTGGGTGTATGGAACGAGCTGCCAGAGGAGGTAGCTGAGGCTGGGACTATCCCAATGTTCAAGAAGCAGTCAGACAGGTGCATGGATAGGACAGGTTTGGAGGGATATGGACCAAATGCTGGCAGATGGGACTAGTGTAGCTGGGACATGTTGGGCAAGCTGGGCAGTTTCCACGCTGTATGACTATCACTCTATGACTACTTTAAATGGGTATCTACTTCACCCCAGTAATGGTTGGGGTGTATCCAGTGGGCCGAGAAGCTTTGTTTCTCTGTGACTATCTATGCCTGCTTCTGCTTCTATCAGGAACATGGTCTACCCGTCCACTAATTTCCAACCAGCTCCATCAGTGATGGTACCGTTTGCAGTGTCCTGGCACATCCAAGACTTAGCCCGCCTCCTCCACTGTGGCTTTGAAAGACCTGAAATAGAAAAGAAAGACACTGAGTTGCAGGAGGCCGGAGGCCATACGAATGCCGCAGGCAACAAACCTATAACTTTTTATTGCTTCGTCTCTTTACTTTAGAGATACAGCCCGGAAAAAGGCCCTTTCGCCCACCAAGTCCACGCCAACCGGCGATCCCCGCACACTAACACTATCCTACACACACACACCAGGGACAACTTACAATAATACCAAGCCAAATAACCTACAGACCTGTACGTCGGGAGGGAGGGCCAGGGCAGCGTCAGGAAATGGAGGTGAAACACAAGGAACTGCAGATGCTGGATTACAAATAAAATACACAGAGCGCCAGAGTAACTCAGCGGGTCAGGCAGCATCTGTGGGGGACTTGGATAGGCGACGTTTTTCGGGTCGGGACCCCAAGTGGAGGAACTGTTGTGAGGGACTGGATAGAGCTCTTAATGGTAGCAGAGTCAGGGGGTATGGGGAGAAGGCAGGAACGGGGTACTGATTGAGAATGATCAGCCATGATCACATTGAATGACGGTGCTGGCTCGAAGGGCCGAATGGCCTCCTCCTGCACCTATTGTCTATTGTCTTTGAAGTGTGTGAGGGAACCAGAGCACCCGGAGTGAACCCATGCGGTGACGGGGAGAACGTACAGACAGCACCCGTAGTCAGGATCGAACCCGGGTCTCTTGTACTGTAAGGCAGCAACTCTACCGCTGCGCCACCGTGCCGCACAAATTGCAGAGAGTTAACTGGATGGAGTTAAATGAAGGGATTAAACGTACAGTTGGGTCATTGAACTGTTTCCAGATAATGGAGGCAGAGTGGAAGATGAAACCCGTGACCCATTACTGGGGTGAAGTAGATCCCTGCTGAGCCAGTCAGCTCCATAATCATTCCCTGCCCAGTGGTGGTAGCTCATTATGTCTGGAGCAAAAGCTGTAACACTGCTATTGATCCCGGAATGAACTGAGACAGAGAAAGAAATCAATCCAGTATTGCTGAATGTATGCCTCGTTAATGAGGGGTCAGGGGGCTTCGTTCTAGTGCCGAAGATAGACACAAAATGCTGGAGTAACTCAACGGGACAGGCAGCATCTCTGGAGAGAAGGAACAGGTGATGTTTTGGGTCGAGTCCCTTCTTCAGACTCCAGCGCCAGTACCGTTCTACGGTAACATGTGTCTAAGGTATCACAAAAATGCTGGAGTAACTCAGCAGGTCAGGCAGCATCTAGGAGAGAAGGAATGGGTGACGTTTCGGGTCGAGACCCTTCTTCATGACCCTTGTTCGTTGTCTGGATTCATAGTTGCAAAACGCCCACCTGGCTATTTATCATTATATTCCCTTTCGATGGGAAAGGGAGCCATCCCACCCCTTGAGTGTCTCTGGCAGCTCTCAGAGCAATCCATTCCCCCACTTATGTCCATACAACCTGATCTCTCACACAATGCCCATTGACGCAACTTGACTTACTAGACTTTAACTTGCACTAAACGTTATTCCCTTATCATGAATCCGTACACTGTAGACGGTTCAATTGTAAACACGTACAGTCTTTTCGCTGACTGGTTAGCATGCAACACAAGCTTTTCACTGTACCTTGGTGCACGTGACAATAAACTAAACTGAATTAAACTAAACTCAACTAAACTGAAGGGGAGGACTGGAGCTGGGTTATCCAGACACGCTTTGGACAGGAATGTGTGAGAAAGGTAAAACGGCTCAATTGCTAGTTCCACTTACACAGCACGTCGTCTTTTGTCAGGGTGAGCTCCCACACTTTGTAGGCAAGGACAGACCCCTCAGGAATGCACAGAGTGCTTTCTGTCGAAAGATCGTATTCTGCACCCATCTAGAATGGACATAGTGAATAGAGATGAAGTACTCCCGAGGCACGGAACTAAGGAGCTTCTGATCGCTCCGATACTAAGGAGCTTCTGATCGCTCCGATACTAAGGAGCTTCTGATCGCTCCGATACTAAGGAGCTTCTGATCGCTCCGATACTAAGGAAGCACAAACTGCTCCGAACCATTTCCCTTTTTTAAAAATAACTTCTGCTTTCAACTCGTTTACGTTTATTTGTTCTCTGCACAATCTCCCAGATTAAAATCAATTGAGTCAGCGGAGAAAGTTCTACTAATGTCCCTCTGCTTCGATTATTAATCTGCCTTGTCATCTTTCGAGGGAAATTCTGCGCTGTCAACTGGACTACCATCAAATCTCTCCACTGCCTCACTCTTCCCCCATCTCCAAGCTTTCCCAACAGAAACCCTCAAATTCCACCTATAGCACCAGCCAGGTCGAACTCCCCACCTCCCTTGATTTTCATATGGGATAGGAGCAGAATTAGGCCATTGGGCCCATCAGGTCTACTCCGCCATTCAATCATGGCTGATCTATCTCGCCCTCCTAACCCCATTCTCCCCCCTTCTCCCCATAACCCCTGACACCCGTACGAATCAAGAATCTATCTATCTATCTCTGCCTTAATTTTATTTGTTCTGTCCAAATATCAACTGCAGAACTCCATTCAGCCTCTCTGCCTCTCTCCCTCCTTCCCAGGCAGGTCCTCCCTAAACTCCTTGACCCAGATTTTGGACAATGTGCTCAATCTCCTTAAATGACTGAGTCTCAAATTTTATTTGCCACACTTAAGACATTATAGTTTAAACATGTGAATGAAATAAACCAGAGCAAAAAGAGGCTACGGACTTTTGGTTATTGAGTAGAGCTTCTACTCGTGGGGAAAAAAAGCTGTTTTTATGTCTGGCTGTGGCTGCTTTGACAGTCCGGAGTCGCCTTCCAGAGGGAAGTGCTTCGAAGAGTTTGCGGCCAGGGTGAGAGGGGTCAGAGATGATCTTACCCGCTCGCTTTCTGCCCCCTACTCCAATCAGTCTGAAGAAGGGTCCCGACCCAGAAATGCCACCATTTCCCTCCACAGGTTCTGCCTGATCTGCCGACTCACCCTCCAAAGCTTAATTTCTATACAGAACACGTATGTGTAGAAAGAAACTGCAGATGCTGGTTTGTACCAAAGAAAGACACAAATTGCTGGAGTAATTCAGGCAGCATCTTATCGAAACGTATAAGATTATTAAGGGGTTGGACACGTTAGAGGCAGGAAACATGTTCCCAATGTTGGGGGAGTCCAGAACAAGGGGCCACAGTTTAAGAATAAGGGGTAGGCCATTTAGAACTGGGATGAGGAAAAACCTTTTCAGTCAGAGAGTTGTAAATCTGTGGAATTCTCTGCCTCAGAAGGCAGTGGAGGCCAGTTCTCTGAATGCATTCAAGAGAGAACTAGATAGAGCTCTTAAGAATAGCGGAGTCAGGGGGTATGGGGAGAAGGCAGGAACAGGGTACTGATTGTGAATGATCAGCCATGACCACATTGAATGGACGGTGCTGGCTCGAAGGGCCGAATGGCGTCCTCCTGCACCTATTGTCTATTGTCTATAGCATCGCTGGAGAAAAAGGATGGGTGATGTTTCGGGTCGGGACCCTTCTTCAGATCAGGTAGTTGGAACAGGTAGATAGACACAAAATGCTGGAGTAACTCAGGGGGTCAGGCAGCATCTCTGGAGTAAAGGAACAGGCAATGTTCTGGGTTGAGACCCTTCTTCAGACTGAGAGTCAGGGGAGAGGTAACCCCTCTTCCCAGTCCTTAGGGGAACTTCCTTCTCTCTAGAGATGCTGCCTGTCCCGCTGTTACTCCAGCATTGTGTGTCTATCTTCTGAGTAAGCCAGCATCTGCAGTTCCTTCCTACATAGATTGAACAGGTAGATTGTTTCAAATCACCGTTTTCCAAAATAATCTGATTTTATCGATTAATCCCTATTGCAGAATTCTCAGAGTAAAGGAATTAATTTATTAACCGTGGCTAGTTCACCAACCAGGGATTTGGAAGGTATTGTTACGTAGAATTCTGATCCTCTTTGATGAACTTTCTTCAGTGTCAGGGGCCGCACAGACATTAATACTTCAGTCACTACACAGAGATGGCCTGAGTAACTTCTCTCAATCAGCTCCCAAGAGCGGCCAACCTTCCTGAAAGGGAAAAGGGAATTGTGAACAAGTTCAAATTTTTACCTTTCAATCTGTTAACATAAAAACACAGAAACATAGAAAATAGGTGCAGGAAGAGGCCGTTTGGCCCTTCGAGCCAGCACCGCCATTCATTGTGATCATGGCTGATCATATTAAAGGAACCATAAATCTTG
The DNA here is from genome assembly GCF_053455715.1 of Rhinoraja longicauda. NCBI lineage: Eukaryota > Metazoa > Chordata > Chondrichthyes > Rajiformes > Arhynchobatidae > Rhinoraja > Rhinoraja longicauda. The sequence goes on along the minus strand of NC_135981.1, from coordinate 7,034,459 downwards.
GTGCCCAAGTACTTTAGTTTAGTTTAAAGATACAGCATGGATGTAGGCCCGGAGATGGACACCAATAGCTGGAGTAACTCAAGCGGGTCAGGCAGCATCTCTGGAGAAACGGAATAGGTGACGTTTTGGATCGAGACTTGGCTGAAGAAGGGTCTCAACCCGAAACATCACCCATTCCTTTCTCCAGAGTGCGTCCTGTCCCGCTGAGTTAATCCAGCTTTTTGTGTCTATCTTCGGTTTGAACCATCATCTGCACATAGAAACAACTCCATTGGCCCACCAGATCCACACCGACCATTGATCACTCATTCCCACTAGCTCTATGTTACCCTACGATCTCATCCGCTCCCTGCACACACCAGGGGCAATTTCCCCGAGGCCAATGAATCTACTGTGCAACGGTACTGGGCACCGAATCACTTTCTTCAATGTGCGATATCAGACCTCACCTTCCATCTACAGGACCAATTGTCTGATGTTGCTCCTCAGAGACGATATCCATCTCCCCAGCCTGTTTCCATGCTGTACGAATTATTGACAATGAGTCAGTGTACAAAATCAGGAGAGGAATAGATTGAGTCTTTTGCCCAGAGTAGGGGAATCGAGTACCAGAGGACACATGTTTAAGTTGAGGGGGGAAAGATTTAATAGGAACCCGAGGGGTAACTTTTTCACACAAAGTGGGCCGAAGGGCCTGTTTCCACACTGTATCTCTAAACTAGACTAAACGAAACAATCAATGACTAAAGTTGACCACGTTGGAGATATCATTGTTACTGCATGTTACCTGTTTTCCAGACATTCAGTTAGATCAGAGACTCTGATGTAAACTTGCTTGGTTCCTTCCAGCTGAATGGTGTTGCACACTTTATTTGTAATCGCAACATTTCCCACCAGTGGATCGATACTTAGCTTAGCCATCCCTTTCATCGGCCGCTCCAATGACTTCGAAAACTGTAAGGACATGTCAGTCTGCTGAACTGCATGAAAATAAATAAAACATATCACCATCTTAGGGTGGCACAGTGGTGCAGAGGTAGATTTGCTGCCTCACAGCGACAGACATAAGGGTTCGATCCTGACCAAGGGGGCTTGTCAGCACGGAGTTTGTACGCCCCCCCCTGTGACCTGCGTGGATTTTCTCCGGCATGCTCCGGTTTACCTTCCATATTCCAAAGGACGTACAGGTTTGTAGGTTAATTGGTTTGGTGCAAATGTAAAATGATCCTCTAGTGTGTGTAGGATAGCGTTAGTGTGCGGGGATCACCGGTCTGCTCGGTCTCGGTGAGCCAATGGGCCTGTTTCTGCGCTGTATCTCTCAGCGAAACTAAACTAAACATCTGACACAGATGAAGGGTTTCCATTTCTGAATCTTGTTTCATCTATTGTCTACCGGCTTTTACATCAGCATCAGCCGCCTTGTCCCATCTACCACCTTCAGCTAGCACTGACTCCCAGTTAGTCCGTGCTTCACAGCCCTCAACCGTGTCCATAAACTTATCCAGGGTTATCTCTCTATTATAGAGTTATCATGTCAATGTTTTAATATCTTGCTATTCGTTGCATTAGATGCGTAGTATCTGATCCACATTTCTTGCTTTAGTATCATCCCGCACTCCAAAGGTGGGCAGGTTTGTAGGTTCATTGGCGTCTGTAATATTGTAAATTGTCTCCAGTGTGTGTAGGATAGTGTTAGTGTATCATATCATATCATATCATATCATATCATATCATATCATATCATCATCATATCATATCATATATATACAGCCGGAAACAGGCCTTTTCGGCCCTCCAAGTCCGTGCCGCCCAGCGATCCCCGTACATCAACACCATCCTACACCCACTAGGGACAATTTTTACATTTACCCAGCCAATTAACCTACATACCTGTACGTCTTTGGAGTGTGGGAGGAAACCGAAGATCTCGGAGAAAACCCACGCAGGTCACGGGGAGAACGTACAAACTCCTTACAGTGCAGCACCCGTAGTCAGGATCGAACCTGAGTCTCCGGCGCTGCATTCGCTGTAAAGCAGCAACTCTACCGCTGCGCTACCGTGCTGCCCTGTATTGTATGGGATAGACAATAGACAATAGGTGCAGGAGTAGGCCATTCGGCCCTTCATGCCAGCACCAACATTCAATGTGATCATGGCTGATCATTCTCAATCAGTACGCCATTCCTGCCTTCTCCCCATACCCCCTGACTCCGCTATCCTTAAGAGCTCTATCTAGCTCTCTCTTGAATGCATTCAGAGAACTGGCCTCCACTGCCTTCTGAGGCAGAGAATTCCACAGATTCACAACTCTCTGACTGAAAAAGTTTTTCCTCATCTCCGTTCTAAATGGCCCACCCCTTATTCTTAAACTGTGGCCCCTGGTTCTGGACTCCCCCAACATTGGGAACATGTCTCCTGCCTCTAACGTGTCCAACCCCTTAATAATCTTATACGTTTCGATAAGATCCCCTCTCATCCTTCTAAATTCCAGTGTATACAAGCCTAGTCGCGCCAGTCTTTCAACGTACGACAGTCCCGTCATCCCGGGAATCAGATGATCTCGTGAACGGGCTGGTTCAAGGACAGAACCCCGCGGTCCGTGCGTGTCCACGTGGACAGGGGGGGGGGAGAGAGAGACCCACCAGTCGGTAAGTCGGTTCCATCAACCAGTATCTGCTTCAGCTTGAAATCCGTGCCGCGATACTTTGGCTTCCTCCAGAATAGGCCGCCACGCCTCCTGTACACCAGACACAGGGGCTGAAACCTCGCAGAGTCGTACACACTGGTGGCTGGCCTCAGCTCACCCCCACTATCAATCTGGCTGATCAGCTGCTCCATCGCCTTTTTAAACATCCTGAAATGAGAGAAACAATACGGTTGATTGGAGAGAGAGAAAAAAAAGAAGAGATTTTATAGTGTTGGGGGGAAGTCCAGAACAAGGGGCCACAGTTTAACAATAAGGGGTAGGCCATTTAAAACTGAGATGAGGAAAAACTTTTTCAGTCAGAGAGTTGTGAATCTGTGGAATTCTCTGCCTCAGAAGGCAGTGGAGGCCGATTCTCTGAATGCATTCAAGAGAGAGCTAGATAGAGCTCTTAAGGATAGCGGAGTCAGGGGGTATGGGGAGAAGGCAGGAACGGGGTATTGATTGAAAATGATCAGCCATGATCACATTGAATGGCGGTGCTGGCTCAAAGGGCCGAATGGCCTCCTCCTGCACCTATTGTCTATTGTCTATAGATCAAAACACAAAATGATGGGCCAGCTCCACGGGTCAGGCAGCAGTTCTGGAGGGCCAGGAATAGGTGTCGTTTCAGGTCGGAATAAGAAAAATGCCCTCACGTACGTGGAAAAATGTTGTGATCGGGGCTGCACATACCCTGACATTCCTTCTCAGTTCCTCCAGGTGAGGCGTTCCTCCAGGTGAGGCAGAGGTTCACCTGCACGTCCTCCAACCTCACCTACTGTATCCGCTGTTCCAGATGTCAACTTCTCTACATCGGCGAGACCAAGCGCAGGCTCGGCGATCGTTTCGCTGAACACCTCCGCTCAGTCCGTCTCAACCAACCTGATCTCCCGGTGGCTCAGCACTTCGACTCCCCCTCCCACTCCCAATCTGACCTTTCTGTCCTGGGCCTCGTCCATTGTCAGAGTGAGTGAGGCCCAGCGCAAATTGGAGGAACAGCACCTCACATTTCGCTTGGGCAGTTTACACCCCAGCGGTTTGAACATTGACTTCTCCCACTTCAGTCAGTCCCTGCTTCCTCTCTCTGTCCACTCCCCCTTCCCAGTTCTCCTACTGGTCTTCCTGTCTCCGTCTACATCCCATCTTTGTCCCGCCCCCTCCCCTGACATCAGTCTGAAGAAGGGTCTCGCCCCGAAACGTCGCCCGTTCCTTCTCTCCTGAGATGCTGCCTGACCCGCTGAGTTACTCCACCATTTTGTGTCGACCTGTCTCCCAATTCCAGTCCTCGTGTTACTCCTGTCCTCCACTTCTGTATGTACACAGGCAGGCTGTGAAAGCAGGTATTGCCTCGCAAAGCTTAAACCCATCCATTTTCACCAGGCACTGATGAAATAAAAGGGTTGCCCGTGGAATTTCCAATATCAAACCTCCAAGAGAATTATTTTGCAATCTTTCATTTGTCAGCTGAATCGTCCAGAAGGCAAAAAGAGCATTGTGTGATATTTGTCACGATTAAATCCCAAACATCATAGCTGGAAATGCACAGAACACAGCTTTACTCTGGACACCGAAGTAGATACAAAATGCTGGAGTAACTCAGCGGGACAGGCAGCATCTCTGGATGGAAGGAATGGGTGACGTTTCAATAGACAATAGACAATAGGTGCAGGAGGAGGCCATTCGGCCCTTCGAGCCAGCACCGCCATTCAATGTGATCATGGCTGATCATTCTCAATCAGGACCCCGTTCCTGCCTTCTCCCCATACCCGTCTGACTCCACTATCCTTAAGAGCTCTATCTAGCTCTCTTTTGAATGCATTCAGAGAATTGGCCTCCATTCACAACTCTCTGACCGAAAAAGTTTTTCCTCATCTCAGTTCCAAATGGCCGACACCTTATTCTTAAATTGTGGCCCCTGGTTCTGGACTCCCCCAACATTGGGAACATGTTTCCTTCCTCTAAAGGGCCTTCTTCACCATTCCATCTATGCAGAGATGCTGTCTGTCCCGCTGAGTTATTCCAGCAGTTTTGTGCCTTTGTTCGGGGTAAACCAGCATCTGTAGTTCCTTCCTACACAGACTTCATTCTGTGCATGTTTGGTGAAATGAATCTGTGGAATTCATTGCCACAGACAGCTGTGGAGGCCACCAATGGATATTTTTAAGGCAGGGATAGATAGATTCTTGATTAGTACGGGTGTCAGGTGTTATGGGGAGAAGGCAGGAGAATGGGGTTGAGAGGGAAAGACAGATCAGCCATGATTGAATGGCGTAGTAGACTTGATGGGCCGAATGGCCTAATTCTGCTCCTACCACATGACCTTATTTAGATTTTTTTTTAGATTTAGAGATACAGCGCGGAAACAGGCCCTTCGGCCCCCCGAGTCCGTGCCGCCCAGGAATCCCCGCACATTAACACTATCCTACACACACTAGGGACAATTTTTTAATTTATTTTTTACATTTACCTGTACGTACCTGTACGTCTTTGGAATGTGGGAGGAAACCGAAGATCTCGGAGAAAACCCACGCAGGTCACGGGGAGAACGTACAAACTCCGTACAGACGGCGGCCGTAGTCAGGATCGAACCTGAGTCTCCGGCGCTGCATTCGCTGTAAGGCAGCAACTCTACCGCTGCGCCACCATTGCCGCCCTTATGACCTTTACTGAGACCAGAGGGATGACATTGTTCACTTTAATCGCCTTTCTTTGATTAAAATCAAAGCTATTTTCGTGGTTCACTGAGTTTAACAATTACCTGTGACTCACTTGTTTTCGTTTGGATTTGCAAAATGGTGATAAATTAATTACTGTTCTGCTCCTCTCCTAAAATAAATTCAAAATCATGAAATCATAAAAGTGTTAGCGTTCAGGAGCAGGCCATTTGGCCCATCAAAGCATTGTGGACTCCTCCTGGAGTCATAGAGTCATGGAGTCGTACCACAATGAAACAAACTCTTTGACCCACCTTGTCCATCAAGTTGGCATATTGAGCTCAACCAAATAGCCTCAATTATGCCCATATCCCTCCAAAGTCTTCTTTTCCCACTGGATAAGATGCAGTCCCATCAGTCAACCCCCCAAACTCTTTCTCTTCTACTCCAAACTAATCACAGAACATGTTTTAACGTGTTTTCATACGGTACATGGATAATTTAGTTTAGTTTAGTTTAAAGATATAACGTGGAAATAGGCCCTTTTGGCCCACCGGGTCCGTTCCGACCTGCAATACCCACACATTAACACTACCCAACACACACTAGGGACAATTTTCACATTTACCAAGCCAAATAACCTACAAACCTGTACGTCTTTGGAGTGTGGGAGGAAACCAAAGATCTCGTAGAAAACCCATGCAGGTCACGGGGAGAACGTACAAACTCCGTACACACAGCACCCATCGTCGGGATTGTACCCGGGTCTCCGGCGCTGCATTCGCTGTAAGGCAGCAACTCTACCGCTGCCCATAGGATAGGTTTGGAGAGATATAGGCCAAGCGTGGGCAGGTGGGACTAGTGTAGATGGGGCATGTTGGCCGGCTGGGGTAATTTGGGCTGAAGTGCCCATTTTCAAGCTGTCCGGCTCAATGGCTCTCCGATAATCCACAGCAAAACTCACACACCTTTGCCACAGCACTGCAGTGCGGTTCCACACCACCAACACAATTTAGCACCAATGTTCCAAGTGTGGAGGGCTTGACAGTCTCTGGGTGTAATACAAATCAAATCAAAAACCCTGGATGACAAAGGATGTCAGGTCTCTCCTCAAGGACCGTAACACCGCCTTCAGGTCTAGTGATAGAGCTCTATACAGTGCTGCTAGAACCAACCTGAAGAGAGGCATCAAGGATGCCAAAGCGTCCTACAAGAGGAAGATTGAGGACCACTTTTCCAACAATGACCCACGGCGGGTATGGCAAGGCATCCAGCACATCACCAACTACAAGACCAGCAACCGCACGACTGCCGACGGCGACGCCTCGCTGGCTGAGGAACTTAACTGTTTCTTTGCTCGTTTCGAGGTGAAAGCTACAGTGGCAGACATTACACCCTCTCCAGCACCTGACAGCAACACCTTCACTGTGCAGGAGTATGATGTTAAGCGCGTGCTCAGAGCAGTGAATCCCAGGAAAGCTGCAGGCCCCGATGGTGTGACGGGCAGAGTGCTGAGGGAATGTGCAGACCAATTATCTGAGGTCTTCACAAAAATCTTCAACCTGTCCCTTTTAAAATCCACCATCCCTCCCTGCCTGAAGTCCGCCATAATCATCCCACTGCCGAAAAAGTCTGTCATCAGCGGTCTTAACGACTACCGTCTGGTAGCACTCACACCGGTCATCACAAAGTGCTTCGAGAGACTGGTCCTGCAGCACATCAAAGCCAGCCTCCCACCCACCTTCGACCCACACCAGTTTGCCTACAGAGCAAATAGGTCTACAGGGGATGCCATCGACACTGCTCTTCACACTGCACTGACCCACCTTGAACACCAGGGGAGCTATGTGAGGATGCTCTTCCTCGACTTCAGCTCTGCCTTTAACACGGTCATCCCGAGCAGACTGGTCACCAAACTTTCCGACCTTGGATTTTCCCAAACCATCTGCCAATGGATCAAGGACTTCCTGACCAACCGCCCCCAGACCGTCAAAATAGGCCCTCACCTCTCCTCCACCATTACACTGAGCACCGGCTCACCACAGGGCTGTGTGTTGAGCCCCATCCTTTACTCCCTCTACACTCACGACTGTGCCCCCACCCATCCCACCAACACCATCATCAAGTTCGCGGATGACACGACTGTGGTTGGACTCATCTCAGAAGGAGATGAGACAGCCTACAGGGATGAAATCCAAAGGCTGGCAGCATGGTGTTCAGTGAACAATCTGGTCCTGAACTCCTCCAAAACAAAGGAACTTATAATTGACTTTAGAAAAACCAGTGGAGATTACGACCCACTCTACATCAATGGGGTCTGTGTGGAAAGGGTACCAGCTTTCAGGTTCCTGGGTACGCACATCACAGAGGATCTTACCTGGTCTACCAACACCATCACCACAGTAAAGAAGGCACAGCAGAGACTCCACTTCCTGAGGATCCTCAGGAAAACCAAACTGCAGGAGAAGCTCATGTTGTCCTTCTATCGCTGCTCCATTGAGAGTGTGCTGGCATACTGTATAACCACATGGTATGCCAGCTGCTCAGAAAAGGACAGGAAGGCCCTTCAGAGGGTCATCACGACGGCCCAGAAGATCATCGGCTGCTCACTGCCCTCCCTGGAGCACCTGTTCAGCCTACGCTGCCTCAGTAGAGCAGGCAAAATAATAAAAGATCCATCCCACCCCGGCCACCGTCTGTTTGTTCATCTGCCCTCTGGTCGACGTTTCAGGTCGATCAAATCCCGAACAAACAGACTTAAGAACAGTTTTTACCCCAGGGCCATACGAGAACTGAACACTACCTTTGCACTAGGCAACACCGTTAAAAAATCTTGTACTTAATATAATTGTATTTAATTGTATTTATGTATTTATTTGTTTTTGCATTTATTGCATATATGTTTGTACGCACCGTCAGGATTGGCTATTTTTTTAATTTCGTTGTACTCGTTGCAATGACAATAAATGAATATTATTATTATTATTATTATTATTATTATTATTATTAATGGCTGCCAGGTGGAATCACTGCTCATGCCAACAAAACATCATTATCTAAAGGCATCAATCTTGGCAATTACTGAAGTAATGAGCAGCGAGCGGCAATGACATTCAAACAAACCCAAAAGGGTAAGTTACTCACACTTTCAAACCAGCTTCAGAGCAAAGGCCTGAGTCGTGTACATGTCATGCTGCCAGGAATATATTGGGCATCGTAACGTCATAAACGTCAGCCACTTCTCTTATTCTGCAATCATTAAGGTGTTCTACCTGTTTGATTCTAAATAAATGGTAGTATCTGCGGCACCCTAACAGTAGAGAATGCATATCACCACACCTATGTTTAGTTTAGTTTAAAGATACAGCATGGAAACAGGCCCTTCGGCCCACTGAGTCCATGCCGACCATTGATCACCCATTCGCACCAGTTCTATGATATACCATTCTCTCGACACACCAGGGGCAAAGTACAGAGGCCGATTCACCTGCAGACCCGCACATCTTTGGGATGTAGGAGGAAACCATAACACCATCAAATAAGGATGAATTCTATTTCCTAGTTGGAATAGGCGTAGAGTCATAAAGTCTGACAGCATGGAAACAGGGCACTCGGCCCAACTTGCCCACATCATCCAACATGTCCCAACTACACTAGACCCATCTGCCCGCGTTTGGCCCTTATCCCTCTAAACCTATCCTATCCATGTACCCATCAAATGTTACTTAAACATTGTGGTAGTACCTGCCGCAACTACCTCCTCCAGCAGCTCATTCCATGCACCCACCACCCTTTGTGTGAAAAAGTTACCCCTCGGGTTCCTATTAAATCTCCCGCCTCCCTCCTTCCCCCACCCCCCTCATTCAACAAATTCAACTAGCATCCATGTATCATGATCATAGGGGTCCTTAAAAGCAAACCACATGTTGCTTGCAGCCAACCCATGAGGCCAAGCAAGCCTGGCACTGTGCCAACTTGAAGGCCAAAGGCCTCTGCTTTAACAGTCAGATCACAACTGCACCCGTGAGGCAGGAGACCTGTGGAATCAATGCGATGGATTTGAGATCACGCCGGCACTAACCAGAGGAACCGTGACTGTTTTACACACTCGTCTTGTTTATAAATATTGATAACGTGCAGGCTAATGTTGAGTGCTGGATTTGGCTAATTAAATGGTCTTTCGCAACACCACAAACAAATGCAGAAGGAGGAATGGTCTGATCCAAGAACCAGACTTATATGGATGATGGGCGAACTCAGCCTGCAGGTATGTGTACAGCCTCACATTTATTTGATCTGGGGAAAGGGCTTGATTAATTACAGCCTCCAAGTTGGAACAGAATCCATTGTGGCACGGTGGCGCAGCGGTAGAGTTGCTGCCTTACAGCAGCCAAGGGGCCCCGGGTACGGTGTTTGCATGTACCTCCAGGGGCCCCGGGTACGGTGTTTGCATGTACCCCCAGTGACCTGCGTGGGTCTTCTCCGGGTTTTTCCACTTTCCTCCAACACTCCATAAACGCGCAGGTTTGTAGGTTAATTGGCTTCTGTAAATTCTGCGTGAAAAAGTTGGTCCCAATTAAACCTTTCCCCACTCATAACCTTAAACATAAGATGGACACAAAATGCTGGAGTAACTCAGCGGGACAGGCAGCATCTCTGGAGAGAAGGAATGGATGACGTTTCGAGTCGAGACCCTTCTTCAGACCCCATGTCCTCTGGTTCTGCCAAACTGATGAATCTGTCATAGGCCTTGGAATTCATCATTCCCTTTGGCTGAGTAAAGGTTAATGTATTTAGTTTAGTTTAGAGATACCGTGCAGAAACAGGCCCTTCGGCCCACCGGGTCCGCGCCGACCAGTGATCACTACACCCACTAGGGACAATTTTTACATTTACCCAGCCAATTAACCTGCAAATCTGTACCTCTTTTGAGTGTGGGAGGAAACTGAAGAACTCGGAGAAAACCCACGCAGGTCACGGGGAGAACGTACAAACTCCGTACAGACAGCGCCCGCAGTCGGGATCGAACCCGGGTCTCCGGCGCTGCATTCGCTGTAAGACGGCAACTCTACCGCTGCGCCACCGTGCCGCCGAGATAATTATAAATATCTTCCAAACACCAAGGCTTCGGGGATTGAATCACTATCACAAAGTCCGGTGTGAGGGAAGAGAGAGGAGAGGTGTCACACTGTGGAAGACGCTGATATACAATGGTTGCTTGAACAAAAGACTACCATCCATCCATCAGCTACACATTCAGCAAAGTGTGCAAACCGAGTCTGACAGGATATTAGGAGAAAAGCTCGGAGAGATGAACTCTGCTTGACAGCATAGGATTTATGAATCGCACACACATCAACCCTGACAGAAAAATAAAACCAGTGTTGTATTTTTAGATTTAAAAAGTAATTGGATTCTTTTTATTTTTTTTTTGCGTTCCTGCTCCCCTGAGATATGGGAGGAAGTCCCCGACAAATAAATACTTTCCAACTCTTTTGATACTTCCAGCTCAATTGAGTAACCATGCCAAAAACATGTCTCCTGGTGCCATAATTGCGCAGAATTTCAGAAGGATACTGCTCTGAAGGCCATTCAGCCCCTTGTGCCAATGCCGTCTCATTGACAGAACTATCCAATTAGTCCCTCGCTATTTTACCAGATATTTGTCACTGCCTTATCTTTGTTTTTCACTGCGTATTTGGAAGATATTTATAATTATCTTGGGGCACGGTGGCGCAGCGGTAGAGTTGCCGCCTTACAGCGAATGCAGCGCCGGAGACCCGGGTTCGATCCCGACTGCGGGCGCCGTCTGTACGGGGTTTGTACGTTCTCCCTGTGACCTGCGTGGGTTTTCTCCGAGATCTTCGGTTTCCTCGCACAATCCAAAGACATACAGGTATGTAGGTTAATTGGCTGGGCAAATGTAAAAAATTGTCCCTAGTGTGTGTAGGATAGTGTTAATGTGCGGGGATCGCTGGTCGGCGCGGACCCGGTGGGCCGAAGGGCCTGTTTCTGCGCTGTATCTCTAAAACTAAAACTAAAACTAGGAATTAGAGGGAAGCATTGTTTTAAGGGAGATATAAGTAAATTCTTGATTAGCACGGGTGTCAGGGGTTATGGAGAGAAGGCAGGAGAATGGGGTTAGGGGGGAGAGATAGGACAGCCACGATCGACCAACCTATGGAAGATGTAGACACCAGGAACTGCAGATGGAGGCTTACAAATGAAGACGCAAAGTGCTGGAGTAACTCAGCATCTCTGGAGAGCAAGGGTGCGTGACGTTTCGGGTTGGAACCCTTCTTCAGACTACCTCAGTGGCCTAGGACAGAAATGTCAGTACGGGAATAGGAAGGAGAGTTAAAATCGTTCGCATGTGTTGGAAGGGGCTGCAGATGTTGGTTTAAACCGAAGATAGCAGTAATCAGCAGTAGCAGCAGCAGCAATCAGCAGTAGCAGCAGCAGCAGCAGCAGCAGCAAGCAGCAGCAAGCTGTGTTGCTTGGGAAGTAGTGTGTGGGGATTGTGTGGGGATAGTAAGGAGTAAGACCTGTGTGATCTCCCGGACTAGTTTCGATCACCTAGCTTGGGGTCGGAGAGGAATTTCCCGGATTTTTTCCCAAATTGGCCTGGGTTTTTAATCCGGTTTTTCGCCTCTCCCAGGAGATCACTCAGTTCTTTTGGGTGGGCGGTTGGAGCGGTTGGAGTAGCGGCCGGGCGGTAGGTTTAGTAACCGAGCGCGGGGCTTTGTTTGGAGAGTATGAGTGCCAGGGCAGTTTTTTGTTCTGGGTGTCGGATGTGGGGAATCTGGGAGTCTGATAGTCTTCCAGACATCCACATCTGCGCCAGGTGTGACGAGATGGGGCTCCTAAGGGACCGTATTAGGAACCTGGAGCGGCAGATTGATGACCTCCGTCTGATCAGGGAGAGTGAGGAGGTTATAGATAGGAGTTACAGAGAGGTGGTCACTCCTAGACCACGGGAGGTAGACAAGTGGGTCACTGTTAGGGGGGGCAAGGAACAGAGGCAGGGACTAGGGAGTACCCCGGTAGCTGTACCCCTTGGAAATAAGTACTCCTGTTTAAGTACTGTTGGGGGGGACAGCCTACCTGGGGGCAACGACGGTGCCCGGGCCTCTGGCAAGGAGTCCGGCCCTGTTGCTCAGAAGGGTAGGGAAAGGAAGAGGAGAGCAGTAGTAATAGGGGACTCTATAGTGAGGGGGTCAGATAGGCGTTTCTGTGGACGCAGTCGGGAGACCCGGATGGTGGTTTGCCTCCCTGGTGCCGGTGTCCGGGATGTGTCTGAGCGTGTCCAGGATATCCTGAAAGGGGAGGGAGAGGAGCCAGAGGTCGTGGTACATATAGGTACCAACAATATAGGTAGGATAAGGGAAGAGGTCCTGAAAGGAGAATTCAGGGGGCTAGGAAGAGAGTTAAAAAAAAGGACTTCCAAAGTAATAATCTCAGGCTTACTGCCTGTGCCACGCGATAGTGAGAATAGGAATGGAGTGAGGTGGAGGATAAATACGTGGCTGAGGAACTGGTGCAGGGAGCAGGGTTTCAAGTTTCTGGATCATTGGGACCTCTTCTGGGGGAAGTATGACCTGTACAAAAAGGACGGGTTGCATCTGAACCCGAGGGGAACCAATATCCTGGCGGGGAGATTTGCTAAAATAACTGCGGAGACTTTAAACTAGTACGGTTGGGGGGAGGGACTCAAACACAGATAGCTAATAGGCAGTGTGTGAGGCAGGAGACAGAAAAGGGAAACACTCAGACCCAATATGTAGGAGAGAAAGAAGGGAAAAGAAATAAACTGAGAATAAGAAATGATGGGTCCCTTAAATGTGTATATTTTAATGCTAGGAGCATTGTAAGAAAGGTGGATGAGCTTAGAGCCTGGATTGACATCTGGAAGTATGATGTTGTGGCGATCAGTGAAACATGGTTGCAGGAGGGTTGCGATTGGCAATTAAATATTCCAGGATTTCATTGTTTCAGATGTGATAGAATCGGAGGGGCAAGAGGTGGGGGTGTTGCATTGCTTGTCAGGGAGGATATCACAGCAGTGCTTTGGCAGGACAGACTAGAAGGCTCGATTAAGGAGGCTGTTTGGGTGGAACTCAGAAATGAGAAAGGTTTAGCAACACTTATAGGGGTGTATTATAGACCGCCAAATAGGGAACGAGAATTGGAAGAGCAAATATGTAAGGAGATAGCAGATATTAGTAGTAAGCACAGAGTGGTGATTGTGGGTGATTTCAATTTTCCGTATATAGACTGGGAATCACATTCTGTAAAGGGCTGGATGGTTTGGAGTTTGTAAAATGTGTGCAGGATAGTTTTTTGCAGCAATACGTAGAGGTGCCTACCAGAGAAGGGGCAGTGTTGGACCTCCTGTTAGGAAATGAGATGGGTCAGGTGACGGAGGTATGTGCTGAGGAGCACTTTGGGTCTAGTGATCATAATGCCATTAGTTTCAATATCATTATGGAGAAGGTCAAATCTGGACCAAGGGTTGAGATTTTGGATTGGAGAAAGGCTAATTTTGAGGAGATGAGAAAGGATTTAAAAGGAGTGAAATGGAAATTGTTGTTTTATGAAAAGGATATAATAGAGAAATGGAGGATATTTAAAGGTGAAATTTTGAGAGTACAGAGTCTTTATGTCCCTGTTCGGTGGAAAGGAAAGAATAAAAATTTGAAAGAGCCGTGGTTTACCAGGGAAATTGGACACTTGGTTCGGAAAAAGAGGGAGATATACAATAAATATAAGCGGCAGGGAGTAAATGAGGTTCTTGAGGAATATAAAGAATGTAAAAGGAATCTTAAAAAGGAAATTAGAAAAGCGAAAAAAAGATATGAGGCTGCTTTGGCAAGTAATGTAAAAGTAAACCCCAAGGGGTTCTACAGATATGTCAATAGCAAAAGGATAGTGAGGGATAAAATTGGTCCATTAGAGAGTCAGAGTGGACAGCTATGTGCTGAGCCGGAAGAAATGGGGGAGATATTAAACAATTTCTTTTCTTCGGTATTTACCGAGGAGAAGGATATTGAATTATGTGAGGTAAGCGAAACAAGTAGAGTAGTGATGGAAATTAGGAGGATTAAAGAAGAGGAGGTACGGACACTTTTGAAAAATATAAAAGTGGATAAGTCTCCAGGTCCTGATAGGATATTCCCTAGGACATTGAGGGAAGTTAGTGCAGAAATAGCAGGGGCTATGACGGAAATATTTCAAACGTCATTAGAAACGGGGATGGTGCCGGAAGATTGGCGCATTGCGCATGTTGTGCCTTTGTTTAAAAAAGGTTCTAAAAGTAAACCTAGCAATTATAGACCTATTAGTTTGACGTCTGTGGTGGGAAAATTAATGGAAAAGATACTTAGGGACAATATATATAATTATTTGGATAATCAAGGCCTGATTAGAAACAGTCAACATGGATTTGTGCCTGGAAGGTCATGTTTGACTAATCTTCTTGAATTTTTTGAAGAGGTTACCAGGGAAATTGATAAGGGCAAGGCTGTGGATGTTGTCTATATGGACTTCAGTAAGGCATTTGACAAGGTTCCACATGGAAGGTTGATTAAGAAGGTTAAATCTTTGGGTATTAATAATGAGGTTGCAAGATGGATTCAACAATGGCTGAATGGGAGATACCAGAGGGTAACGGTTGACAATTGTATGTCAGGTTGGAGGCCAGTGTCTAGTGGAGTGCCCCAAGGATCTGTGTTGGGTCCACTGTTGTTTGTCATTTACATTAATGATCTGGATGATGGTGTGGCAAATTGGATTAGTAAATATGCAGATGATACTAAGATAGGTGGAGTAGTTGATAGTGAGGTAGATTTTCAAAGTCTACAGAGAGACTTGGGCCTTTTGGAAGGGTGGGCTGAAAGATGGCAGATGGAGTTTAATGCTGATAAGTGTGAGGTGCTGCATTTTGGTAGGACAAATCAAAATAGGACGTACAGGGTAAATGGTAGGGAATTGAGGAATGCAGTGGAACAGAGGGATCTGGGAATAACTGTGCATTGTTCCCTGAAGGTGGAATCTCATGTGGATAGGGTGGTGAAGATGGCGTTTGGTATGCTTGCCTTTATAAATCAGAGCATCGAGTATAGAAGTTGGGATGTAATGTTAAAATTGTACAGGGCATTGGTGAGGCCGAATCTGGAGTATGGTGTGCAGTTCTGGTCGCCAAATTATAGGAAGGATGTCGACAAAATGGAGAGGGTACAGAGGAGATTTACTAGAATGTTGCCTGGGTTTCAGCATTTAGGCTACAGAGAGAGGTTGAACAGGTTGGGTCTTTATTCTTTGGAGCGTAGAAGGTTGAGGGGGGACTTGATAGAGGTTTTTAAAATTTTGAGAGGGACGGACAGAGTTGACGTGGGTAGGCTTTTCCCTTTGAGAGTGGGGAAGATTCCAACAAGGGGACATAGCTTCAGAATTGAGGGACAAAGATTTAGGGGTAACATGAGGGGGAACTTCTTTACTCAGAGGGTTGTGGCTGTATGGAATGGGCTTCCGGCGGAAGTGGTGGAGGCTGGCTCGATTTTATTATTTAAGAGTAAATTGGATAGGTATATGGATAAGAGGGCATTAGAGGGTTATGGTCTGAGTGCAGGTAGATGAGACTA
Source organism: Rhinoraja longicauda (assembly GCF_053455715.1). Classification (NCBI taxonomy): domain Eukaryota; kingdom Metazoa; phylum Chordata; class Chondrichthyes; order Rajiformes; family Arhynchobatidae; genus Rhinoraja; species Rhinoraja longicauda. The sequence goes on along the minus strand of NC_135981.1, from coordinate 7,018,479 downwards.
GGTCAGGGCGAATGGTCGGCGTGGACTGGTAGGGCCGGACAGGCCTGTTTCCATGCTGTAGTTGTTATATGTTATATGTTATATGTTATAGACACAACATGCTGGAGTAACTCAGCGGGACAGGCAGCATCTCTGGAGAGAAGGAATGGGTGAGGTTTCGGGTTGAGATCTTTCTTCAAATCGTTAGCAACCAGCTGGCCTTAGATATTTTAGATTTAGAGATACAGCGCGGAAACAGGCCCTTCGGCCCACCGAGTCCGCGCCGCCCAGCGATCCCCGCACATTAACACTATCCAACACACACTAGGGACAATTTTTACATTTACCCAGTCAATTAACCTACATACCTGTACGTCTTTGGAGTGTGGGAGAAAACCGAAGATCTTGGAGAAAACCCACGCAGGTCACGGGGAGAACGTACAAACTCCGTACAGACGGCGCCCGTAGTCAGGATCAAACCTGAGTCTCCGGCGCTGCATTCACTGTAAGGCAGCAACTCTACCGCTGCGCCACCGTGCCGCCCACTTGGCAGACAGAATGCACCATTTGTTCATATCATAGGTTCTCGGAGCAGTATTCGGCTATTTAGCCCATCAAGTCTGCTCCGCCATTGAATCATGGCTGATCTATCTTTCCCTCTCAATCCCATTCTCCTGCCTTCTCCCCATAACCCCCGTTACCCTTTCTAATGAAGAATCTGTCAATCTCCGCTTTAAAAATATCCACTGGCTTAGCCTCCACAGCCTTCTGTGACAATGAATTCCACAGATTCACCACCCTCTGACTAAAGGAATTCCTGCTCATCTCCTTCCCAAAGGAACATCCTTTAATTCTAAGGCTTCCGTGACTGGGAACATCCTCTCCGCATCCACTCTATCCAGGCCTTTCATTATTCAGTAAGTTTCTATGAGGTCGCCCCTCATCCTTCTAAACTCCAGCGGGTGGAAGATACATCCTTTTATTCTGACACCATGGCCTCTGGTCCTCAACTTTCCCACTAGTGGATCCATCCAGTTGCTTAGCCTACACTTGGTCTTGCTGATGTAACGGAGGCAACATAGGGAGCACTGAATGCAGGAGATGAGGTTGGAAGAGGTGCACATGAACCTCTGCTTCACATGGAGGTCCAGCAAGCCTGATCATCCACCATCTTACTGAAGGGTAGATTAGCAACCAACTCTGCTGGGCCTACTTCCCACACTCTTGCCATTGCACATCCTCATCACACCAAAACGAAGTATTGTGACTGATATTGCCAACCCTGGTGCTTTAACCTTCCCAACCCCGTGGTTAGAACCCAAGTGTCAAACATAGAAACATAGAAACATAGAAACATAGAAAATAGGTGCAGGAGGAGGCCATTTGGCCCTTCGAGCCAGCGCCGCCATTCATTGTGATCATGGCTGATCATCTACAATCAGTAACCTGTGCCTGCCTTCTCCCCATATCCCTTGATTCCACTAGCCCCCAGAGCGCGATCTAACTCTCTTTTAAATCTATCCAGTGAATTGGCCTCCACTGCCCTCTGTGGCAGAGAATTCCACAAATTCACAACTCTCTGGGTGAAAAAGTTTCTTCTCACCTCAGTTTTAAATGGCCTCCCCTTTATTCTTAGACTGTGTCCCCTGGTTCTGGACTTCCCCAACATTGGGAAAATTTTTCCTGCATCTAGCTTGTCTAGTCCTTTTATAATTTGATACGTCTCTATAAGATCCCCTCTCATTCTTCTAAACTCCAGTGAATACAAGCCCAGTCTTTCCAATCTTTCCTCATATGACAGTCCCTCCATCCCAGGGATTAACCTCGTGAATTCTACGCTGCACTGCCTCAATAGTAAGTACGTCCTTCCTCAAATTAGGAGACCAAAACTGCACACAATACTCCAGATGTGGAGTGAACACATTACTTCATGATCATGTGATATGAGTAGAATTAGGCCATTCGGCCCATCAAGTCAACTCCGCCATTCAATCATGACTGATCTATCTCTCCCTCCTAACCCCATTCTCCTGCCTTCTCCCCATAACCCCTGACACCCGCACTAATCAATAATCTATCTATCTATCTCTGCCCTCCTCTCTCTACTTCCCCCCTCCTCCCCATCCCTCTCTCCCCCTCCTCCCCATCCCTCTCTCCCCCTCCCCCTCTCATTTTCCTCTCATTCCCCCCTCCCTCCTTCTACCTCTCTCCCCCCATTCTCTCCCTCCCCCTTCCCCCCCTTCCCCCTTTTCTCTCTCTCCCCTTCTCTCTCTCTCTCCCTTCCCTCTCTCCCATGGAATCAAGAGGAAGCAGATATGATAGTGACAGTCAAGAGGCGTTCAAAGAGACATATGGACAGGGCGGAAGATGGGGGAAGGGGATAGTTCTTGCGCAAGGAGATGGGGTTAGTTTAGTTTGGCATCATGGTCAGCACAGACATCATGGGCTGAAGGGCCTGTTCATTTTAGTTTAACCTAGGGATACAGTGTGGAAACAGGCCATTCAGCCCACCGAGTCCGCGCCGACCTGCGATCACTATCTTACACACTAGGGTCAATGTTACCCAAGCCAATTGAGTTTGAGTTTAGTTTATTGTCACGCGTGCCGAGGTACAGTGAAAAGCTTTCGATGCGTGCTAACCAGTCAGCAGTAAGACGATAGTTATTGAGGGCGTGCAGCGTAGGTTTACTAGGTTAATTCCCGGAATGGCGGGACTGTCATATGTTGAAAGACTGGAGCGACTAGGCCTGTATACACTGGAATTTAGAAGGACGAGAGGGGATCTTATCGAACGTATAAGATTGTTAAGTGGTTGGACATGTTAGAGGCAGGAAACATGTTCCCAATGTTGGGGGAGTCCAGAACAAGGGGCCACAGTTTAAGAATAAGGGGTAGGCCATTTAGAACAGAGATGAGGAAAAACTTTTTCAGTCAGAGAGTTGTGAATCTGTGGAATTCTCTGCCTCAGAAGGCAGTGGAGGCCAATTCTCTGAATACATTCAAGAGAGAGCTAGATAGAGCTCTTAAGGATAGCTGAGTCAGGGGGTATGGGGAGAAGGCAGGAACGGGTTACTGATTGAGAATGATCAGCCATGATCACATTGAATGGCGGTGCTGGCTCGGAGGGCCGAATGGCCTCCTCCTGCTCCTATTGTCTATTGTCTATTGTCTATTGATACGTGATTACAATTGGGCCGTTTGTAGTGCGGGAGGAAACCAGAGCACCCGGAGAAAATCAAATACGGTTACAGGGAGAATGATCTCAGAATTACGGGGCGTGCCATTCAGCACTAGGGTTGCCAACTGTCCCGTATTAGCCGGGACATCCCGTATTTTGGGCTAAATTAGTTTGTCCCGTACGGGACCGCCCTTGTCCCGTGTTAGTAGGGTTGCCAACTTCCTCACTCCCAAACAAGGGACAAAGGGTGACGTCGCCGCCCCGCGCCCCACGTGACCTCACCCAGCCAGCGGCCACGTGCTCCCGCTCCACCAATGGCAGCCGCCATTGGTGGAGCGGGAGCACGTGGCCGCTGGCTGGGTGAGGTCACGTGGGGCGCATGGGCGGTGACGTCACCCTTGTCCAGCATTTGGGAGTGAGGAAGTTGGCAACCCTGTTCAGCGCAGAGTTGGAAAGAAGCTCGTCACTCAGTGGATACTGAACCTTTGGAAGTCTTTGTATGGGTTGCCCAGTCTCTTAGTATATTCAAGATAGAGGATCTATGGTTTTCAAGATATTAAGGGGAAAAGATGGATATGGGGTTAGTGCAGGGAAGCAGATCAACCTTGCTATTACTGAACGGTGGAACAGCACAAGACATTTCCTCTTTGAGCTTTTATACGCCTGTGACCCAGTTTACAGAAGCACTTATGATACTTAAACAGGAACTTCAATGGTGAATGAGTTCACCCAGATTTAGACCAGTAAACTATTTACAAACCCACAACACCAAACCTTGAAGAAGACTTCGAGAATGTACCCGACCACAGTGTTGTGAGGCTCCGATTTAAATCATAATGTCAAAGAGCCACGCACCATGGGAAACAGGCCCTTCGGCCCAACTCAATCGTGCTATCCTCCCCCCCCCCCCCCCTTGCCTGCACCCCGACCATTTCCTGTCCATGTGCCTGTTCGAGAGTGTTTTAAATGTCATCGTTGTACCAGCCTCGACCACTTCCTGTGGCAACTCATTCCGTGTGCACCATCCTTTGTCCAAAAACGTTGCCCCATCAGATTATTTTTTAAGTCTTGCTCCCACTTCCCCTCACCTTAAACCTAAATCCTCTCATTTTTAGACTCCCGTACCCCAGGGAAAAGACCGTGGCTGATCACCTTATCTACGCCCCGCATAGACCTCTCCAAGGTCATACCTCAGCATCCTACGCTTCACTGAAAGAAGACCCGGCCTATTCATTTATTCACAAAATGCTGGAGTAACTCAGCAGGTCGGGCAGCATCTCGGGAGAGAAGGAATGGTTGACGTTTCGGGTCGAGACCCTTCTTCAGACTGAAAAAGGGTCGAGACCCTTCTTCGACCCGAAACGTCACCCATTCCTTCTCTCCTGAGATGCTGCCTGACCTGCTGAGTTACTCCAGCATTTTGTGAATAAATTGATTTGTACTAGCATCTGCAGTTATTTTCTTATACTACCCGGCCTATTCATCCTCAACTCCCAACACGTGGCGCAGCGGTGGAGCCGCTGCCTTATGGCTCTAACAGCGCCAGAGAACCAGGATCGGTCCCGACCACGGGTGCCATCTGTACGGAGTTTGTACGTCCTCCCCGTGACCTGCGTGGGTTTTCTCCGAGATTTTCGGTTTCCTCCCACACTCCAAAGGCGTGCAGGTTTGTAGGTTGATTGGCTTGGTATAAAATGTAAATTGTCCCTAATGTGTGTGGGACAGTGTTAATGTGCGGGGATGGCTGGTCGGCGCGGATTCGGTGGGTGGAAGGGCCTGTTTCCGCACTGTAACCCAGACCCAGCAACGTCATTGTAAAGCTCCTCTGCATCTTCTCTAGTTGGATGGTATCCTTCCCTCAGCAGTTAATGTGGCAACGTTCAGAAGCAGCTCCACATAAAGTGCCAGAGATCAGCACATGGCACAGACCTACAACCAACTCCACAGGGCAGTTCTCCCTAGTTTAGTTTAGTTTAGTTTAGTTTAGTTTAGTTTAGTTTAGTTTAGTTTAGTTTAGAGATACAGCATGGAAACAGGCCCTTCGTCCCACCGACCTGCGATCACCCTGTACACTAGCATTTTCCTACACACACTAGGGACAATTTACAATTTTAGAGATGCCAATTAACCTACAAACTTGTAGGAAGGAACTGCAGATGCTGTTTTAAACCGAAGTCTGGTCTCGACCCGAAATGCCACCCATTCCCTCCCTCCAGAAATGCTGCCTGTCCCGCTGGGTTACTCCGGCACTTTGTGCCTAACCTACAAACCTGTTCGACTTTGGAGTGTGGAAGGAAACCGGGTCTCCAGGGGAAAACCCACGCAGGTCACGGGGAGAACGTACAAACCCCGTACAGAACCCTTCCTAGTCTGACAAAGATTCCTCTTTTAGCTGCAGAAGAAACAGCTTCAAAATGATAAACGCTGCCTGAGCATAATCGGAGTTGGAGAGAATAACGAGAGCTTGAGTCTTACCTTGACGGCAAACACACATTCTAATCCTTACCTGACATTTGTCATTCTCGACGGCACACTTACAGGCCCAGATGTTGCAGCGGAAGTGGTTACAATGCCTTCAGTACAGAGCAGAGCACAGAGTCACAGGAGGTCGCGATGTTTAACGGATTATGGTCGGACGATTTGTACCAATGGCGAGAAATTATGAGTCACACAATGTAGAAAAAGCTGATTTAAGCTGGTGCCTCTTCTTTGAATAATGACCTACTTAGTCCCCTGCTCTTCTTTAACTTATTGCCCTTTAAATGTTTTTAACGTACTGTGGCATCAGGAATGACACCAGGTTCACCAGGTACCACACTGACATTCACAGTAGGACAAAAAAACCTGCAGATGCTGGTTTAAATCAAAGGTAGACACAAAATGCTGGAGTAACTCAGCGGGTCAGGCAGCATCTCGGGAGAGAAGGAATGGGTGACGTTTCGGGTCGAGACCCTTCGGGGGTCACCCATTCCTTCTCTCCCGAGATGCTGCCTGACCCGTTGAGTTACTCCAGACCTGTGCGTCGTTGGAGTGTGGGAGGAAACCGAAGACCTCGGAGAAAACCCACGCAGGTCACGGGGAGAGACGTACAAACTCCGTACAGACAAGCACCCGTGGTCAGGATCAAACCCGGGTCTCTGGCGCCGTGAGGCAGCAACTCTACCGCTGCACCACCGTGTTGACAGTACAGGTTTCATCCTGGCAGCTCAGCTTTGGTCTTGAAGAGATGACACTGGTGGTCCCTGGATGATCCTTGCGGCCAATCTTTGCCTCTGTATGTGAGCGTAGACCCTCGTTGTCCATGGATTGGAAGAGGTTCTGGCATCTCAGGCTCGCCCCGGCTACTCAATCCTAGCCCCATGCAGAGGCACCGACTGTCCACAGCTTCTATCCCAGCTGTCCAGTCTTGACCACACCATCCTCACCTCCATTCCAAAGGTAGGTCCTTTTATTCTGAAGCTGCTTCCTCTGGTTCTGGACTTACCCATGGCTGGAACCATCCATTCCCCCATCGAGTCTATCTATCTAGGCCTGCTGTGAGTTGGACTGTGGCAAAACCTGTCCGATGGGGTCTTTGTGCAGACGTTTTCCACTCCCCACCCCAGCAACCCACCAGGCAGTAATCATTTCAATCACACAGCTTTGACAAAATAGGGCTGCACGGTGGCGCAGCGTTAGAGTTGCTGCCTTACAGCGCTTACAGCACCACAGACCCGGGTTCGATCCTGACTACGGGCACTCTCTGTATGGAGTTTGTACGTTGTCCCCGTGACCTGCGTGGGTTTTCTCTGAGATCTTCGGTTTCCTCCCACACTCCAAAGACCTACAGGTTTGTAGGTTAATTGGCTTGGTATAAATGTAAATTGTCCCTAAGATGTGTAGGATAGTGTTAATGTGCGGGGGTCCCTGGTCGGTGCGGACTCGGTGGGCCGAAGGGCCTGTTTCCGCGCTGTATCTCTAAGCTGAACTGAAGAAAAGCCTGAAGTCTTGGCCTCCATCGCCGTCTGTGGCAAATAATTCCACAAGTTCCCTCCAAACTCCAGAAATATCAGTAGATAAACTAAAAAATCACCTTTCAAAGAGACCTGTTCCCGATTGGCCAGTGTTATGCATTAGCCTTGCAGAGTTTTCAGCATTGCACTGATTATAGACAATAGACAATAGGTGCAGGAGTAGGCCATTCAGCCCTTCGAGCCAGCACCGCCATTCAATGCGATCATGGCTGATCACTCTCAATCAGTACCCCGTTCCTGCCTTCTCCCCATACCCCCTCACTCCGCTATCCTTAAGAGCTCTATCCAACTCTCTCTTGAAAGCATCCAACGAACTGGCCTCCACTGCCTTCTGAGGCAGAGAATTCCACACCTTCACCACTCTCTGACTGAAAAAGTTCTTCCTCATCTCCGTTCTAAATGGCCTACCCCTTATTCTTAAACTGATTTAAACTTATTCTTAAATTATAGAGGACCATTAAATCTGTACCCTGCTGCTACTCAAATTATGTCTTCCAAGGTGGGACTTCTTTTAAGCCATGTAAGATTTGAGAAGTTTTCCCTCATTCTGAAATCAACACAAAACCAAAGAGCTGCAGTTTGGACATTTTAAACGGGAGACTGGGGCTGATAGCGGAGAAAGGCTGCAGTCAGTTTACCAAAGGATGTCACAATCTGTGGGTCCTAAAATGGCTGCAGGACCTCGTGACCAGCCACAAAAGGTAAAAAACCTTACATCCCAGTCTCTAGGTTTCTGTAAAGCCACGGCCAGAACAAAGGATGGATATTGGCCATGCAGAAACCTACGAAACCAGGTCGGAGTCCAGACACTGGGGCGCTGACATCAGCATACTCACAATGCCCCAAGCCGACCTAAACAGTTCATCTCAGTGAGGGGGCACAATAGCCCATAGAAAACTACCTGGTAGGTGATGGGAAACCAGTTAACACCCATCACCTCACAACGAAATCTCAATTAACACCGTCTGGCCATCCCCGGTATCCCCGAACATAAACGCAGATCAGAAGAAAACCTCATACATATCTTTTTGAACAAAGAGATTCCAAGATCTGGCGGGAGATAGGACGGGTCAGAAACAGTATAACTGGCCACTACTTTTGGGTGAAAAAGTTAAGTTAAGAAGAAATACTTCAAGAAGAAATACTGGAAGTCAAACGGATGCAGGAGGAAGAAAAGACAGGCAAGAAGAAGCCAAGTGCAAGAGAGGAGCCGGCACGCAACTCGAGAAGAAATACTGCAAGAAAACCTGCAAGGAACGCAAGAAACGGAAGGAAGAAACTCAGGGGACAAGCACGACCCTCACAGAAAGCAGCGGAGAAGCAGCACGAACAGCCAGTAACCCCAGTAATAGCCCCATGGTGAGCATGTACCCCGATCCTGCATATCCTGGACATAGTTTAGTGTAGAGGGGAGGGTGGTTTGAATAAACGTGGGTGTGTAAAGGAATATGTGTTGGTCAATTTTGCGATGTGTCGTACGTTCCCCATCTTACAGTCGTGTATATGTCTTGTAGAACTGTGCGTTTTAGAATTCATAGTCAAAAGTATTCATGTAATTTGGTATGTGTCTTATAGATATGTCTTATAGAACTGTATAAGTATTCATGGACAATAGTCCCAAGCGCTCAATAAAAGCCTTTTCCATTTAAACCCTGGTCTTCAAATCTGGTCTGGTTGAATTTTTCTGCACTATAAACGCTCCTGCATCTAAGTCCAGTGTCTAGAACCGTAGGGGGTGAGTGGGTCGAACCACTCACGGGGAACCAGTGTGCGCGGCCTGGTCAAGGGATCAGAGCAAGGCACGGGGACCTTAGGTCGGGCGAAAGCTCGGCGCAGAAACCCCTTACAGCCATCAGAGCTGCGATTGTTGCCTCAGATGAATACATCGCAGCTGGCCCAGGCAGGAAGGCAGCTGGAGAAAAGCGCAAGGTGAAAGTTGGTTCTTAAGATTTTCGTAAGCGACCTTCTGTCAATATATTTTTGCTGCACCTGGTGATGAGGATTGTGAACGTGAAGGATTTCTGTCCTGAACGTGAGGCCAGTGAGTGAAGTCAAAAGAAACTGCAGAAGCCGGAAATATAAAATTAAAACAAATGCCGGAATAACTCAGCAGGTGGAAAGACAGAAAGAGGTTCAGTTTCGTTTATTGTCACGAGGATAGGCACAAAATGCTGGAGTAACTCAGCGGGACAGACAGCATCTCTGGAGAGAGGGGTGGAACCGGTGGCGCGGCGGTAGAGTTGCTGCCTTACAGCGAATGCAGCGCCGGAGACTCAGTTTCGATCCTGACTACGGGTGCCGTACTGTACGGAGTTTGTACGTTTTCCCCGTGACCTGCGTGGGTTTTCTCCGAGATCTTTGGTTTCCTCCCACACTCCAAAGACGTGCAGGTTTGTGGGTTAATTGGCTGGGCAAATGTAAAAATTGTCCCTAGTGGGTGTAGGATAGTGTTAATGTGCGGGGATCGCTGGGCGGCGCGGACCCGGTGGGCCGAAGGGCCTGTTTCTGCGCTGTATCTCTAAATCTAAATCTAAATCTAAAAAATCTGCAGTTCGTTCCATCACTACACATATATGTCTCCAAGTGCGTACATATAGTGATACTTGCACTGAGCTGTACACAAAAATAAATGTCACTGTACCTCGGTACATGCAACAAATAAAGTCCCATTGGACCATTGAACCTGTTGCAAGGATAGGAATTAAAATGGAATATGTCGGAAACTTATTCAGCATCTTCAGAGTGAAGACAATTTGTCAATTAGTCATAAGAAGGGGCTTGGCCTGAAACATCACCCATTCCTTCTCTCTGGAGACCCTATCCATCCCGCTGAGTTACTCCAGCATTTCGTGTCTGTCTTCGGTGTAAACCAGCATCTGCAGTTCCTTCTTGCACAATTTATCAATGAACTCAGTTTCTCTGATCACAGATGCTGCCTGACCAGCTGGGCAAATCCAGCCTTTTCTGTTTGGTGTTTAGATATCCAGCATCTGCAGGTTTTTAAAAATATATTTTTATTTCATACTCCAAAGACGTAGAGGTATGTATGTTAATTGGCTGGGCAAATGTAAAAATTGTCCCTAGTGGGTGTAGGATAGTGTTAGTGTGTTGGGGATCGCTGGGCGGCGCGGACCCGGTGGGCCGAAGGGCCTGTTTGTGAGCTGTATCTCTAAATCTAAAAAATAGATCTAAAATTTACAGATGTAAAAATCACCTGGCGCTGGTGGTTATAAGCTGGCAGCCTTTGCTTCCAAACTATGTGACCATGGTACATCTTCCTTGTAAAGAACCACCAATAAAGATGGTGCTGAACCCATGGACAATCCTGCACACCTGGGGTGAACAACCTGCTTTAATCGCGGAAGTGGCGGCGCCTAACGGCTGCGGCTCGCTAGCAGTCTGTTCGTCTTTTTTCCTTTTTTTTTGTTGTGTGTCGGTGTTGGGATGGTTTTTGTATTTTATTTTTGGTTGTGTATGTGTGGGGGGTGGTGGTGTGGGTGGGGAAACTTTTCTCTTCCTCACGGCGCGGGGTGCGGCTCGGCTGCGGGGCCTAACATCGCCCGGTGCGGCTCGGCCGCGGGACTTTTCATCGCCCGGTGCGGCTCGGCCGCAGGACTTTACATCGCTGGTGCGGCTTGGCCGCTGGACTTTACATCGCCCGGTGCGGCTCGGCCGCGGGACTTTTCATCGCTGGTGCGGCTCGGCCACGGGACTTTACATAGCTGGTGCGGCTCGACCACGGGACTTAGCTGCGCAAGGCTTGGTCGCGGGGCCTTTCATCGCCCGGCTCGGCCGCGAGACGTTTCAGCCGCGGGGACTTCCATCCCCTTGCGGGGACTGCGGGTCGGTCGGGGACGAGCTGTCTGTCCGTGGGCGTGGGGAAGAGAGTGGAAGTTTTGTTGCCTCCATCACAGTGAGGGGGTGTTTGGAGTCACTGTGATGGACGTTTGTGTTGGGGTCATGTGTCTTGTGTTCTTTTTTTCTATGACTGCTATGTGAGTTTCGTTCGGTACCTTGGTACCGAATGACAAATAAAGCTCTGTTATACTGTTATACTGTTATAATCAGTGGCTGCAGAGGGGGAACAACTCGGAAATTGTTGCTAAAGGTAAGGAATCAAACTTTAATTGAGGCAGAAGGGTCCTGGACTGCGACTGATTGTCAGATGGTTTCCCACACGCTGAACCAAGCAGCTGTTGTTATGTTTCATTCACATTGAGCCTGGTCTCCACTGCCCCGTGTCCATTAACAGCTTATTGGATGCATTTAAAACTCGGGCTCAGCATTGCAATAGACAACAGACAATAGGTGCAGGAGTAGGCCATTCGGCCCTTCGAGCCAGCACCACCATTCAATGTGATCATGGCTGATCATTCTCAATCAGTACCCCGTTCCTGCCTTCTCCCCATACCCCCTGACTCCGCTATCCTTAAGAGCTCTATCTAGCCCTCTCTTGAATGCATTCAGAGAATTGGCCTCCACTGCAGAGAATTCCACAGATTTACAACTCTCTGACTGAAAAAGTTTTTCCTCATTTACTCCAGGATAGTACCCTGGTATCTGGCTCTGCAAGACAACAACTAGCTGATAATAAATAGTTCAGTGTTGTCGCCTTACAGTTCCCAAGACAAGCCCAATGTTGGCAACGAAGAATGCTGGGTGAATGGTTGATGGCAACACGTCACGCAAAAGAATTGTCAGCTTTAAGTTCAACAATTATCCCCCAAAATTCTCCCATTCTGGGTGGTCTAATTTTCTTTTGAGAGTCCCAATGGAAGTTGATTGCACCACTCCGCGCAACGCAGAACCTCCAAAGGCGGAGATAACAGGCACAAATTGCTTCTGAGTAGTGACCGGCTGCAGCACATATTTGTTAGCTGGTAGCTTACGTCGGGCTCGGCTGTGGGTAGATTATAAGGCTGACAAAGTCTATATTGCCTTGTTCATCACACAATTTGGAGCCATATCTACAAGAGCCAGTGACAGGAACTCCAGCATGGAAACTGTTTGCTTTAACAAACGAGGATGATTTTTGTTGTTAATCTTTAATTAAGATCCACCATTCACCCGGGGGCTGTGAATCACTGAAGGAATTCTCGAGCGCAATTTGCGTCTACTTGCTTTAAGCTTACAGTAGATCTGCCAACTGTTAGGATTTATCTCCATTTTTGTCTGTAATTTTTCAGCCCTGTAGTTACATCTAATTTTGTTAAAGCTTTGCGAGGTTTCGTGCCAGAAGTTGCCACTAGATTCGATTAGACATGTTGCAGGCACAATTGCCTTTATGCTCCTTTACTGATTGAAAACTAATTTAGTGGACCACCTTGCACCGAAATTGTCCTTTCCCTCTCATTCACCTCTCACGGACGTTTACAATTGCACTTGCTTTTTGTGGCTGTGTAACTCCCAGAGTGCTGCCTCCATCACTCCTGCTGTGGCAGTTCTACGACACAGGGTGATTTAGTCCCTAGCAGCTGAAACGTAAGGGACTATCTTCCGACATCTTCTTCAGAAATTAAAAATGAAAATGATCCAAAATACAAATAAGAAATGAAACCATGTTCAACCATATCAAAATCTTGTAAAGTTATTAAAATGAGGTTATAAAGAAACCTTTCTCTTTTTTTTTTAATGTCATTGGGCCAATTCTTCAGTGTAAAAGGCATTGAGGAGCAAATTACAGAGATGTGGAAAAGCGTCTGGAGTTTCAGCATGGAAACAGGCCCTTCAGCCCAGCGAGTCAATGCCGGCCACCCGTACACTAGTTCTGCCCCACACAATAAGGACAATTTACAGAAGTCAATTAACCTTCTTCTTCTGTCGTACGTCTTTTAGACCTGCAGCTCCGTTGAGGCGAGCCAGGCCAACGTGTCATCGTCCAGGTCAATCAGACCTCGTTCACCATTCGGTGGCCGGTATTTGGGGCAACTGGTGACCGTGTGCTCCACTGTGTGTGTTGGGTCCCCACGCTCGCAGAAGGCACTGTCCACGAGACCCCACCTCTTCGTCGCTACTCCATAGCGTCCCACGCCCGTCCTCAGGCGATTGAGGGTCATCCACCGCTTTCGGGGCAGGTCCTGGCCAGGGACGTCCATGGGTTCACCGATGTTGCGGTGTGGCCCAGATGGTTCCGCTGACTTCCACTGATCTCTCCATCTCTCCATCTCGTAACCTGTAAACATGCACGTCATTGGGATGTGGGAGGAAATCGGAGCACCCGGGGAAAACCCGGGCAGTCTCGGGGAGAACGTATAAAACTCTGTACAGACAGCACCCGTAGTCAGGATCGAACCCGGCTCTCTAGAGTTGTAAGGCAGCAACTCCATCTCTGTACCACTGTGCCATCCAGTGAGAGGTATCAACTATCCTAAAAGCAATTAGGGCAAAGGAGAGGAGTTTCGTAAGTATGTTCTGAAGAGTTTTATTGATTGGTCTGAAGAAGGGTCTCAACCTGAAACGTCACCTTTTTCCCCAGAGATTCTGCCTGACCCCACTGAGTTGCTCCAGCACTCGGTGTCTGTCTTCAGTTTAAACCAGCATCTGCAGTTCCTCCCCACACACTTTATTGATTGGAATGTTTTTATCTCTGAGGCAAGGTGGTGCTGCTGGACTTGAATGTTGGAGACGAGTTGGTCCAAGTAGAGCAAACATCAGTGGGTGGACACCCACAAACCAGTAATTATATTATGAAAGAAAATAACTGCAGATGCTGGTACAAATCGAAGGTATTTATTTCACAAAATGCTGGAGTAACTCAGCAGGTCAGGCAGCATCTCAGGAGAGAAGAAATGGGTGACGTTTCGGGTTGAGACCTTTCTTCAGACCCTTGAGGTCTGAAGAAGGGTCTCGAACCGAAACGTCACCCATTCCTTCTCTCCTGAGATGCTGCCTGACCTGCTGAGTTACTCCAGCATTTTGTGAAGTAATTATATTATCATCGCCTCACAGTGCCTCAGACCCAGGTTCGATCCTGACCTCAGGTGCTGTCTGTGTGGAGTTTGCACGTTCTCCCAGTGACTGAGAGCTGGTTGCTTCGGTTTCCTCCAACTTCCCAAAGACGTGCGGGGTTTGTAGGTTAATTGGCCCGCTGTAAATTACCCCTAGTGTGTAAGGGAGTGGGTGGGAAAGTGGGATAGCACACAACTAGTGTGAACAGATGATCGATGGTCGGTGTGGGCTCCGTGGGCTGAAGGGCCTGTTTCCATGCCATATCTCTGAACCAAACATAAGGTTCCGCTCAGTCTGAAGAAGGGTCTCGATCCGAAACGTCACCCCGTTCCTTCTCTCCTGAGATGCTGCCTGTCCCGCTGAGTTACTTCAGCATTTCGTGTCTACCTTTGATTTAAACCAGCATCTGCAATTTTGTTTTCCTAGACATAAGGTTTTGAATAGCTATAAAGAGGATATGGACCATGCCAAGGTTAAAAAAAAAACTCATTAGCGGATGGTTAATTTCTATGTCTGGCCAGGTAAATCGAGATTAAAGTTTGCAAGCAAAATTGTAATTGAAGAAAGGGACTTTTGAAGGATTTTAACACTGAGTTTGTAAAATGTTACATTTTGCTAAAGAAGAACAAGAGGCACAATTGTACATGTGCACAGTTCATTGAAAGTGACAGTGGAACTATACAATTGCAATAAGACCACGAATGAATAACAAAAGTAAAGTTACTAAACTGACTTGTATCTACCTGTACATGAAACCAATAGGGAAAAAAAAAACGGCAGATGCTGGCTTAAATCGAAGGTAGACACAAAATACTTGAGTAACTCAGCGGGTCAGGCACCATCTCGGGAGAGAAGGAATGGGTGACGTTTCAGTCTGAAGAAGGGTCTCGACCCGAAACGTCATCCATTCCTTCTCTCCCGAGATGCTGCCTGACCCATTGAGTTACTCCAGCATTTTGTGTCTACCTTGTACATGAAACCAATTGCAAATCTGGTCTTGCATCCTGTAGTAACTGTTTCAGTAACTCCAGCATTTTGTGTCTATCTGAAGTCATAACCTCAGATGGACACAAAAAGCTGGAGTAACTCAGCGGGACAGGCAGCATTCTGGAGAGAAGGAATGGGTGATGTTTTTGGTCAAGATCCTTCCTCAGACTGGTTCCCTTCTTCGGATTATCTTCTTCACGGTGGCGCAGCGGTAGAGTTGCTGCCTTACAGCGAATGCAGCGCCGGAGACTCAGGTTCGATCCTGACTACGGGCGCCGTCTGTACGGAGTTTGTATGTTCTCCCCGTGACCTGCGTGAGTTTTCTCCGAGATCTTCGGTTTCCTCCCACACTCCAAAGACGTACAGGTACGTAGGTTAATTGACTGGGTAAATGTAAAAATTGGCCCTAGTGTGTGTAGGATAGTGTTAATGTGCGGGGATCGCTGGGCGGCGCGGACTCGGTGGACCGAAGGGCCTGTTTCCGCACTGTATCACTAAATCTATAAAATCTAAATCTAAATCTTCCTATACTCCATAACTTCAGACACTGGGAAAGCATTTCTTCATCTAGTTACAACATTGGTGGGGCAGATGACACCCGACCTATCTCACGTAGGACTTTTAGCCAGTTTTGAATGAATAAATGAATGAATGAATGAATGAATGAATGAATACTTTCTTGTCATATGTGATGAGATACAGTGAAATTCTTTGTTTTGCATATCCAAGGTTGATCTATCTTTCCCTCTCAACCCCATTCTCCTGCCTTCTCCCCATAACCCCTGACACCCGTACTAATCAAGAATCTCTCTGCCGTTAAAATATCCACTGACCTGGCCTCCACAGCCTTCTGAGGCAATGAATTCCACAGATTCACCACCCTCTGACTAAAGAAATTCCTCCTCACCTCCTTCCTAAAGGAATGTCCTTTCATTTTAAGGCTGTGACCTCTAGTCCGAGACTCTCCCACTGGTGGAAGCACTCTCTCAACATCCACTCTATCCAGGCTTTCACCTTTTGTGCCTTCAAACTCCAGCGAGTTTTGATAGACACAAAATGTTGGAGTAACTCAATGGGTCAGGCAGCATCTACACCCCAGCGGTAGGCCCAGTGCCATCAAAGGCTATTATATTTCTATGCTCTGACCCATGAAGACAAGCATGCCATGTGGCTCCTTAACCATACTATCCACCTATTTTGCCACCCTCAGGAAGCAATCGAATTGACCCCCTAGGTCCTTCTGCACATCAACTTTCTTTATTGTACATCTTCTACCCTGGCAATGGCCGGGGTTAAGTGCCATCTGCCGAAACACTCTGACTGATTTTCTGTCTGATCGGTATCCTGCTGTAGTCTTGGATAACCTTCATACGCCACCAATTCTCATGTCATCCACAAATTTATTAATCTCTCCTACCTCCACATCCAAGTCATTAATATTTATAGAAAACAAACAACAAAGGCCTGAGCACCAAGCCCTGAAATGCACCAGTGGTCACCTATTTCAATCAGAAAAACAACCTTTCATCAACGCACTCTGCCGTTCATCACTAAGCCAATTTTAGATCCAGTTAGTCAGCTTGCCTTGGATCCCATCTTCCTTGCAGGACCTTGTTAAGTACCTTACTGAAGTGCACATGGCCACAACCCTGTCTGCATCAGTCTCCTTAGTTACCTCGATATAGACAACATCTACCATCCTGCCTTCTTCAATCATCTTGTTTACTTCCTATATAGAGTATGTCTATTACTCTGCCTTCTTCAACTTTCTTAGATACCTCCCATATTCCACTACCATTGCAGTCTCACATTTCAGCAAGATGTGGAGGGGGAAAAAAACTGCAGATGCTGGTTTAAATTGAAGGAAGACACACAATGCTGGAGTAACTCAGCGGGTCAGGCAGCATCTCTGGAGCGAAGGAATGGGTGACGTTTTGAATCTGAAGAAGGGTCTCGACCCGCAACGTCACCCATTCCCTCTCTCCAGAGACGCTGCCTGAACCGCTGAGTTACTCCAGCATTTTGTGTCTGCCTTCACTTTTCAGCAATATCTAAAAACCTGTCTTCTTCAACTTTCCTAGTTGCCTTCCATATAAACGACATCTACCACCTTATCTCATCCATCTACTTAGATACCTCCATGTCAACCACGCCGATCATCCTGTGTTTGTAGTTCCCAAGTATGATGACCATCTCGGCCTCCATCTTCCTTTAGAAACATAGAAAATAGGTGCAGGAGTAGGCCATTCGGCCCTTCGAGCCTGCACCGCCATTCAATATGATCATGGCTGATCATCCAACTCAGTAACCTGTACCTGCCTTCTCTCCATACCCCCTGATCCCTTTAGCCACAAGGGCCACATCTAACTCCCTCTTAAATATAGCCAATGAACTGGCCTCAACTACCTTCTGTGGCAGAGAATTCCACAGATTCACCACTCTCTGTGTGAAAAAAAACACTCTCATCTCGGTCCTAAAAGACTTCCCCCTTATCCTTAAACTGTGACCCCTTGTTCTGGACTTCCCCAACATCGGGAACAATCTTCCTGCATCTAGCCTGTCCAACTCCTTAAGAATTTTGTAAGTTTCTATAAGATCCCCCCTCAATCTTCCAAATTTCAGCCAGTAGGATCTCTGATTCTCATTATCTTTTGGTCTAATTTTACCAATTAACCAATTTTAATCCTTATACATTGTATTTTCTCTGTTGAGGATAATAAATCCTTTTTATTCACCCTGTTTGAGCTCCTCATGATTTTATACACCACAACTACACCGATCAGCCATAACATTCTGATCACTGACAGGTAAAGTGAATAACATTGATTATCTTGTTACAATGGCACCTGTCAAGGGGTGGGGTATATTAGGCAGCAAGTGAAGAGTCAGTTCTTGATGTGTTGGATGCAGGAGAAATGGGCAGGAGTAAAGACCTGAGCGACTTTGACAAGGGCCAAATTGTTATGGCCAGACGACTGGGTCAGAGCATCTCTGAAACGGCAAGGCTTGTGGGGTGCTCCCGGTCAGCAGTGGTGAGTACCTACCGACAGTGGTCCGAGGAGGGACAAACCACAAACCGGCGACAGACAGGGTGTTGGGCGCCCAAGACTCATCGATGCGCGAGGGCAACGAAGGCTATCCCAGGGGTACACAACGTATAGAAAAGACAGACAGGTGGGCAGAGGGGGTGGGGTTGCTCTGATGGTAAGGAATGATATTCATTCCCTTGCAAGGGGTGACATAGAATCAGGAGATGTTGAATCAGTATGGATAGAAATGAGAAATTGTAAGGGTAAAAAGACCCTAATGGGAGTTATCTATAGGCCCCCAAACAGTAGCCTCGACTTAGGGTGCAAGTTAAATCAGGAGATAAAATTGGCGTGTCAAAAATGTAATGCTACGGTGGTTATGGGAGATTTCAACATGCAGGTAGACTGGGAAAATCAGGTTGGAAATGGACCCCAGGAAAGAGAGTTTGTAGAGTGCCTTCGAGATGGATTCTTAGAACAGCTTGTACTGGAGCCTACCAGGGAGAAGGCAATTCTGGATTTAGTGTTGTGTAATGATCCTGATCTGATAAGGGGACTAGAGGTAAAAGAGCCATTAGGAGGCAGTGATCACAACATGATAAGTTTTACTCTGCAAATGGAAAGGCAGAAGGGAAAATCGGAAGTGTCGGTATTACAGTATAGCAAAGGGGATTACAGAGGCATGAGGCGGGAGCTGGCCAAAATTGATTGGAAGGAGGCCCTAGCAGGGAAGACGGTAGAACAGCAATGGCAGGTATTCCTGGGAATAATGCAGAGGTTGCAGGATCAATTTATTCCAAAGAGGTGGAAAGACTCTAAGGGGAGTAAGAGACACCTGTGGCTGACAAGGGAAGTCAGGGACAGCATAAAAATTAAGGAGAGGAAGTATAACATAGCAAAGAAGAGTGGGAAGACAGAGGATTGGGACTCTTTTAAAGAGCAACAAAAGTTAACTAAAAAGGCAATACGAAGAGAAAAGATGAGGTACGAGGGTAAACTAGCCAATAATATAAAGGAGGATAGCAAAAGTTTTTTTAGGTACGTGAAGAGGAAAAAAATAGTCAAGGCAAATGTGGGTCCCTTGAAGACAGAAGCAGGGGAATTTATTATGGGGAACAAAGAAATGGCAGACGAGTTAAACCGTTACTTTGGATCTGTCTTCACTGAGGAAGATACACACAATCTCCCAAATGTTCTAGGGGCTGGAGAACCTAGGGTGATGGAGGAACTGAAGGAAATCCACATTAGGCAGGAAATGGTTTTGGGTAGACTGATGGGACTGAAGGCTGATAAATCCCCAGGGCCTGATGGTCTGCATCCCAGAGTACTTAAGGAGGTGGCTCTAGAAATAGTGGAAGCATTGGAGATCATTTTTCAATGTTCTATAGATTCAGGATCAGTTCCTGTGGATTGGAGAATAGCAAATGTTATCCCACTTTTTAAGAAAGGAGGGAGAGAGAAAACGGGTAATTATAGACCAGTTAGTCTGACATCAGTGGTGGGGAAAATGCTGGAGTCAATTATAAAAGACGAAATTGCTGAGCATTTGGATAGCAGTAACGGGATCGTTCCGAGTCAGCATGGATTTACGAAGGGGAAATCATGCTTGACAAATCTACTGGAATTTTTTGAGGATGTAACTAGGAAAATTGACAAGGGAGAGTCAGTGGATGTGGTGTACCTCGACTTTCAGAAAGCCTTCGACAAGGTCCCACATAGGAGATTAGTGGGCAAAATTAGGGCACATGGTATTGGGGGTAGGGTACTGACATGGATAGAAAATTGGTTAACAGACAGAAAGCAAAGAGTGGGGATAAATGGGTCCCTTTCGGAATGGCAGGCAGTGACCAGTGGGGTACCGCAAGGTTCGGTGCTGGGACCCCAGCTATTTACGATATACATTAATGACTTAGACGAAGGGATTAAAAGTACCATTAGCAAATTTGCAGATGATACTAAGTTGGGGGGTAGTGTGAATTGTGAGGAAGATGCAATAAGGCTGCAGGGTGACCTGGACAGGTTGTGTGAGTGGGCGGATACATGGCAGATGCAGTTTAATGTAGATAAGTGTGAGGTTATTCACTTTGGAAGTAAGAATAGAAAGGCAGATTATTATCTGAATGGTGTCAAGTTAGGAGGAGGGGGAGTTCAACGAGATCTGGGTGTCCTAGTGCATCAGTCAATGAAAGGAAGCATGCAGGTTCAGCAGGCAGTGAAGAAAGCCAATGGAATGTTGGCCTTCGTAACAAGAGGAGTTGAGTATAGGAGCAAAGAGGTCCTTCTACAGTTGTACCGGGCCCTGGTGAGACCGCACCTGGAGTACTGTGTGCAGTTTTGGTCTCCAAATTTGAGGAAGGATATTCTTGCTATGGAGGGCGTGCAGCGTAGGTTCACTAGATTAATTCCCGGAATGGCGGGACTGTCGTATGTTGAAAAGCTGGAGCGATTGGGCTTGTATACACTGGAATTTAGAAGGATGAGGGGGGATCTTATTGAAACATATAAGATAATTAGGGGATTGGACACATTAGAGGCAGATAACATGTTCCCAATGTTGGGGGAGTCCAGAACAAGGGGCCACAGTTTGAGAATAAGGGGTAGGCCATTTAGAACGGAGATGAGGAAGAACTTTTTCAGTCAGAGGGTGGTGAAGGTGTGGAATTCTCTGCCTCAGAAGGCAGTGGAGGCCAGTTCGTTGGATGCTTTCAAGAGAGAGCTGGATAGAGCTCTTAAGGATAGCGGAGTGAGGGGGTATGGGGAGAAGGCAGGAACGGGGTACTGATTGATAGTGATCAGCCATGATCGCATTGAATGGCGGTGCTGGCTCGAAGGGCTGAATGGCCTACTCCTGCACCTATTGTCTATTGTCTATTGTCTGGTCCGAACCGACAGAAGGTCTACTGTGGCACAAGTCACAGAAAATGTTAATGGTGGTCACGGGAGGAATGTTTCACAATACACAGTACATCGCACCCTGCTGCGTGTGGGGCTGCACACGGAGGACCAACAGCATTTTAGGCAGGTGGTCATAATGTTTTGGCTCATCAGGTCATAATGTTTTGGCTGATCAGTGTATATCTCCCCCTCATCCTCCCTTAACCCATCGATAAAAATCCCAACTTTGTCTCTCCTCGTGATTCACCAGCTTTCGAGAATTGTTGCAAAATTTGTTTGGACCTTCTCCAATCCTGTTACATCATTAGGTGGATCAAGGATACATTTTTAATAATGTTATAAAAAGGAACTGCAGATGCTGGTTTACACCAAAGATAGGCACAAAATGCTGGAGGAACTCAACGGGTCAGGCAGCGTCTCTGGAGAAAAGGGATGGGTGGCGTTTCGGGTCGAGACCCTTCTTCAGACTGATGTCAGGGGGGGCGGGACAAAGGAAGGATATAGGTGGAGACAGGAAGATAGAGGGAGATCTGGGAAGGTGGAGGGGACGGGAGGGACAGAGGAACTATCTAAAGTTGGAGAAGTCGATGTTCATACCACTGGGCTGCAAACTGCCCAGGCGAAATATGAGGTGCAGTTCCTCATGGGTACATGGATAGATGACATTTCGGGTCGAAACCCTTCTATCAGACCCATAGGTGATATTTTGGGACCCGGTCTGAAACATCACCTATTAATTTCCTCCAGAGATGCTGCCAGTCCCACTGAGTTACTCCACCATTTTGTGTCTATCAAGGATATATTTAATGCAGGACCATGAATTCTAATGTTTAAGAATGAGACTCGGAACATCCCATTGATGATGCACTTCTCGTAAGAATTTGTCAAACATATTCCTTAAACAAGTTGCAAATATGGACATAAAAAATGACAATGACTGCTGTGGACGTTACAATACAATGTGCGAGATGTGGTGATCAGGCAAAGTGGAAATTATACTCTTCAAAGCCACTAGAATAAGTGTGGAATAAAAATCATTTATGGTGCAGGAGATCAAACCTGGGTTAAATGGGGTGAATGTAAAAAATAAATTGAAAATCTGTACAGTAATTTGGTCCGTGGCAGGCAAATTGGAAAGTGATGCATTTCACAAATTATATTTAAATATTAATGCTTATTTAGAGTAGGAATTCAGTTCACATTTTGTCGTTAATCTTCCAAAACTGCAATAGGGGATTTTTATAAAATAATTGTCAGAGCGCTGACGGAATTTTTAAGACAATAACTGCAGATGCTGGTACAAATCGAAGGTATTTATACACAAAATGCTGGAGGAACTCAGCAGGTGAGGCAGCATCTCAGGAGAGAAGGAGAGGGTGACGTTTCAGGTCGAGACCCTTCTTCAGACTGATGTCAGGGGAAAGGAAGGATATAGGCGGAGACAGGAAGATAGAGGTAGATCTGGGAAGGGGAGGGGAAGAGAGGGGCAGAGGAACTATCTAAAGTTAGAGAAGTCAATGTTCATACCGCTGTGCTGCAAGCTGCCCAAGCGAAATATGAGGTGCTGTTCCTCCAACTTCCGGTGGGCCTCACTATGGCACTGGAGGAGGCCCATGACAGAAAGGTCAGACTGGGAGTGGGAGGGGGAGTTGAAGTGCTCAACCACTGGGAGATCAGGTTGGTTAAGGCGGACTGAGCGGAAGTGTTGAGCGAAACGATCGCCGAGCCTGCGCTTGGTTTCGCCGATGTAAAGAAGTTGACATCTAGAGCAGTGGATGCAATAGATGAGGTTGGAGGAGGTGCAGGCCTCTGTCTCACCTGGAAAGACTGTTTGGGTCCTTGGATGGAGTTGAGGGGGGAGGTAAAGGGACAGGTGTTGCATCTCCTGCGGTTGCAAGGGAAAGTGCCCGGGGATGGGGTGGTTTGGATGGGATGGGATGGGGTGGTTTGGGTATTTTTAACGGAATTTCTAACATCGTTGCAACAATCTTTCCCGCCCAACAATCCCTCCACTCTGTCGTGCAGGAAGGAATTGCAGATGCTGGTTTACACTGAAGATAGACACAAAATGCTGGAGTTACTCAGCGGGACAGGCAGCATCCCTGGATAGAAGGAACGGGTGACGTTTCAGGTCAAGACCCTTCTTCAGACTGAGAGTCAGGAGAGAAGGAGACACAGAGATATGGAAGGGTAAGGTGTGAAAACAAGACATCAAAGGGGACGAAGTTGAAGGAAACTATAGAATAAATCATTGTTAGCGAGGGTTATCTTCCCCTTTCCACCTTCACCTTTGCGTCCCTTTGATGTCTCATTTTCACACCTTACCCTTCCATATCTCTGTGTATCCCTCTTCCCTGACTCTCCGTCTAAAGAAGGGTCTCGACCCGAAATGGCACCCATTCCTTCTATCCGGAGATGCTGCCTGTCCCGCTAAGTTACTCCAGCATTTTGTGTCTAACTCCACTCTCTCTCTCTCTCTGACCTCTGCATGTTTACGTGGCTTTATCCACTAACTCTGTGGTGACAGATTCATATGTGCCTAGTTAGTTTACCCAAGCTACATGCCATGGTGGTCTGCATATGCCTTCATCTGGCATAAGGTGAATGAAGCACTTGTCCAAAGTGAGTTTAAGTATTAAAATAAGAAGATAGAATAGTGACCCTAACCCCAACCCTAAACCTAGCCCTGTTTCCACACCATATCTCTAAATAACTAAACTAAACTAGACTAAACTAGACTAAACGAAACTAAAGGCCTGTTCAATCTGAAGAAGGGTCTCGACCCGAAACGTCACCCATTCCTTCTCTCCAGAGATGCTGCCTGTCCCGCTGAGTTACTCCAGCATTTTGTGTCTACCTTTGATTATAAACCAGCATCTGCAGTTCTTCCCATTATCCAATGTCGGCTGCAGTCTCCGGTCCAGGTGCCAGAGATGAGAGAATTGTTCATCAGCTCCAGTCCCTTTAAGGAGGGTATTAAATTGCAGCCGAAATCACCTTCCACTTCTGATTTACTGTTCTGATCATATATCAGAAGCCCCGCCTGCACCTTGGGAGAATATAGGAAAGTAAATGAGATTGTCAGCTGAATTCTGTTCACCACATTTCTCATTAGTTTCCATTGCCGCCAGTTAAATACCAACACCCTGATTATCAGTGAAATTCAGATTTTATTGAAGGTATGAATCAAGTCAGCAAGACGAGTTATTGTTTAATGAATTTAGTAATAGTTCTTCATGGTGACATTTGGCTTTCCTTCATGATTAATCTATATATTGTAATCTGGAACTGTTTTGGGGCACTCTGAATAGCCAATTATTCCTTTCGAGGTGTTTTATTGTGCGATCAAAAAAGGAAAATTGAGGTTAGAAACGTAAACTGGAAATGCATGAAGGTGATTTAACACCAGACTAATGCCACAGAGAAGACTACTCTTCCATCTGCTTAAGTTGGACTGTATAAGTCATTAGAATGAATCATTAGAAAAAGAGGAAAGACAGTAGCGCAGCGGTAGAGTTGCTGCTTTACAGCGAATGCAGCGCCGGAGACTCAGGTTCGATCCTGACTACAGGTGCTGCACTGTAAGGAGTTTGTACGTTCTCCCCGTGACCTGCATGGGTTTTCTCCGAGATCTTCGGTTTCATCCCACACTCCAAAGACGTACAGGTATGTAGGTTAATTGGCTGGGTAAATGTAAAAATTGTCCCTAGTGGGTGTAGGATGGTGTTAATGTACGGGGATCACTGGGTGGCACGGACTTGGAGGGCCGAAAAGGCCTGTTTCCGGCTGTATATATATGATATGATATATGATATATGATAGTAGGGTAAATCACTTTAAAACCAAATGCAGGCTCGGCGATTGTTTCGCTCAACACCTTCGCTCAGTCCGCCTTAACGAATCTGATCTCCCGGTGGCTGAGCACTTCAACTCCACCTCCCACTCCCAGTCTGACCTTTCTGTCATGGGCCTCCTCCAGTGCCATAGTGAGGCCCACCGGAAATTGGAGGAACAGCACCTCATATTTCGCCTGGGCAGCTTGCAGCCCAGCGGTATGAACATTGACTTCTCCAACTTTAGATAGTTCCTCTGTCCCTCTCTTCCCCTCCCCCTTCCCAGATCTCCCACTGTCTTCCTGTCTCCACCTATATCCTTCCTTTGTCCCGCCCCCCCTGACATCAGTCTGAAGAAGGGTCTCGACCCGAAACATCACCCATTCCTTCTGTCCTGAGATGCTGCCTGACCTGCTGAGTTACTCCAGCATTTTGTGAATAAATACCTTCGATTTGTACCAACATCTGCAGTTATTTTCTTAAAATAGGCTAATGTAATTCTTCTTCCCCTCCCCCACACTCTCTCCTCTCCCCTCCTGTGAACCCCATCTCCCTCCTCCCCTCCCTCCAATCCCTCCCTTTCATCTTCCCCTCCCCCTCCCATTCCTCCACCCCCTCCCCGCCTCTTCCTTCCTTTATCTCCTTCTCCCCCTCCCGTCTACCCTCTCCTTCTCTCCTTGCCCCTCCCTCTCCCCTCTACCCCTGTCCCACCACCTCCTCCATCTCATCTTGCACTCTCCCACTCCCCCCCCCCTCCCTCCTCCCCCTCCCCCTCCCTACTTGTCCCTCCCTCCCTTACAAACGATTAGAAACACAAACCTTATTGAGCACAATCCACCTTTGAATTTGACTTCATACCTTAGCAAAAGGATTTAACGAGGTGCAGTGAAATTCTTTATTTGCGTGGAGTTCAGTAAAATTCTTACTATTCGTAGCTGCAATCATATATGTACAAGAGCCAAAAGGCTTTGGCATGTCGGATTATAGAAAATCCCAAAGCGTTTTATACCCATATTAAAAACAAGCAGGTAACCAGGAAGAAGGTCGGACCACTCAAGGATCGAGAAGGGAATTTGTGCTTGGAATCTGGAGATGCGGGCAAGCTATTGAACGAGTATTTTGCACCCGTTTTCAACAAGGAGGAGGATATGAAGGGGGATGAAATCAGTGTGGAGAATACTAATGTGCAAGGGCATCTTGAGATTAAGAAGGAGTAGATGTGTGGGGCTCTTGAAGAGCATTAAGGTCGATAAATCCCCAGGACCCAACTACCATAAAAACACACAAGATTCGTTAATGTCCTTGAGAATACTAACATGCGAGAGCAAATTGAGATGAAGAAAGAGGAGGTAGAGGAGTTTGAAAACCGTGACCTCCAGGCCCAAGGACAGGTTCTTCCCAACATTTCAGTTTAGTTTATGGTCACGTGTACCGAGGTACAGTGAGAAGTTTTGCTGCGTGCTAACCAGTCAGCGGACAGACTAGACATGATTACAATCGAGCCATTTACAGTGTTTAGATACATAATAAGGAATAACATTTACTGCAAGGTGAAGCCAGTAAGGTCCAATTAAAGATAACTCGATATACCAATGAGGTATATAATAGTTCAGGACTGCTCTCTAGTTGTTGGTAGTTGTTGATGATTCAGTTGCCTGATAACAGCTGGGAAGAAACGGCTGCTGGAGGTGTGCGTTTTCACACTTGTATACCTTCAACCATCAGCCTCTTGAATGCTACAGACTCCAACTGAACTACGAAATACAAACTGTCTTGGTTGCACTAAAGACTTCTGAGGTTTTGCAATAATATATTTTTTAAGTTTATTGAATTATTTTTGTGTATCATGTTATCTACGTATGTGTCCTGTGTCCAGAACAAGGGGCCACAGTTTAAGAATAAGGGGTAGGCCATTTAGAACTGAGATGAGGAAAAACTTTTTCAGTCAGAGAGTTGTGAATCTGTGGAATTCTCTGCCTCAGAAGGCAGTGGAGGCCAATTCTCTGAATGCATTCAAGAGAGAGCTGGATAGAGCTCTTAAGGATAACAGAGTCAGGGGGTATGGGGCGAAGGCAGGAACGGGGTACTGATTGAGAATGATCAGCCATGATCACATTGAATGGCGGTGCTGGCTCGAAGGGCCGAATGGCCTCCTCCTGCACCTATTGTCCATTGTCTATTGTCTATTTACAGACCTGTTCTGTTGCTGCAAGTATTGATTTTGTTCCATTTTTGGTGGGTGGTGGATGTGTGGAACAAGCTGCCAGAGGAGGTAGTTGAGGCAGGGACTATCCCAACATTTAAAAGACAGTTAGACAGGTACATTCTCTGCCACAGAAGGCAGTGGAGGCCAATTTACTGGATGTTTTCAAGAGAGAGTTAGACTTTAGCTCCTGGGGCTAAGGGAATCAAGGGATATGAAGAAAAAGCCGGAACGGGGTACTGATTTTGGCTGATCAGCCATGATCATATTGAATGGTGGTGCTGGCTCACAGGGCTGAATGGCCTACTCCTGCACTTATTTCTATGTTTCTATGTTACATGGATAGTGTGTAGGAAAGAACTGCAGATGCTGGTTTAAATTGAAGATAGACACAAAACGCTGGAGTAACTCAGTGGGACAGGCAGCATCTCTGGAGAGAAGAAATGGGTAACGTTTCGGGTCGAGACCCTTCAGCGAAACGATCGCCAAGCCTGAGCTTGGTCTCGCCGATGTACAGGAGTTTGACACCTGGAACATTGGATACAGTGGATGAGGTTGGAGGAGGTGCAAGTGAACCTCTACCTCACTTGGAAAGACTGTCGGGGTCCTTGGATGGAGCCGGGGGGGGGGGGGGGGGGGGGGGTAATGGGACAGGTGTTGCATCTCCTGCGGTTGCAGAGGAAAGTACCTGGGGAGTGTGTGGTTTGGGTGGGAAGGGACGAGTTGACCAGGGAGTGGCGGAGGGAATGGTCTCTGTGGAAAGCAGAAAGGGGTGGAGATGGGAAGATGTGGCCAGTAGTGGGATCCCATTGGAGGTGACGTAAATGTTGGAGGATTATGTGTTGTATGCGACGGCTGATGGGGTGGAAGGTGAGGACAAGGGGGACTCTGTCCTTGTCGCGAGTGGGGGGAGGGGGAGCAAGAGCGGAGCTGCGGAATAGCGAGGAGACCCTAGTGAGAGCCTCATCTATAATGGATGAGGGGAACCCCCGTTTCCTAAAGAATGAGGACATCTCCGATGACCTGGTATGGAACACCTATCTTGGGCGCAGAAACGGCGTAGACGGAGGTACATAGATACGACAGGTTTGGAAGGATGTGGACCAAACGCGGGCGGGTGGGACTAGTGTAGCTGGGACATGTTGGCCAGTGTGAGCAAGTTGGGCCGAAGGGCCTGTTTCCACACTGTATCATTCTATGACTCTATATGAGAATTAGATACCCTTGACTCTGGGGTCTTTTGACTCAAGAACTGAAGGCAGAAATCTGAGTACCAGAATGGAGAACTGGAATGTGACTCGGAGCTTGACAAAGTAGTCCTTTGGACAATATAGCAGTGATTCATTCCAGTCCTTGCTAACAAGGTCCAGCAGTTCTCGATTTTCCACCTCATTGCTTTCAAGTTCCTCCCTGCAATATACAAATTACTTCAAGGTTTGCCTATTCTTCTCTAAAAATACCGCCATCCCATTGTGTCCTCTTTCTTCAGCAATATGTTAGAGGGATGATTTTCTTCTTGCCTGCCATATCGCAAAAGTCAAGCTCCAGATCAGGCCAGTCCGAACTTCTGAAGCCCCAAGTCATTACTTTTAGATGATCGCCCCGTGAGTTTAAACGTAATCCCAGCTCCCTCTGATTTCCTTCACTCTTTAGTAACGTGTCATTGTTATCTCCATGACTGCCCCTGCACTGCTTACAATCACTGTATTGACTTCTTGCAATTTGGAATTAATTTACCCAATTGCCATAATAGGATCTTAATTTGTGGTTTCAGATCAATAATCCGAGTCTCCATGTAGGTAGTTCAGTGACTTAATCACGCTGCTACTTTAGCGACTGTTTAATTGAGCAATGACTATCAAAGTGCTCAGATCATTATGCGGCACATTCATTAAGATTTACAAAAGATTAGCATGATGGTTAAAATAGATTTTAATTGAATTGTCATTTGATATCAATTTACACTGGCCATTTTGGTGTGCAAAACTGATTTTAATTGTATCCTTAAGGCCTTACGTTAAAGGCCTGGATAGAGTGAATGTGGAGAGCACGTTGTGGGAGAGTCTGGGACCAGAGGCCTTAGCCTCAGAATAAAAGGACCTTCCATTAGAAACATGGAAACATAGACATAGAAAATAGGTGCAGGAGTAGGCCATTCGGCCATTCGAGCCTGCACCGCCATTCAATATGATCATGGCTGATCATCCAGCTTAGTAACCTGTACCTGCCTTCTCTCCATACCCCCTGATCCCTTTAGCCACAAGGGCCACATCTAACTCCCTCTTAAATATAGCCAATGAACTGGCCTCAACTACCTTCTGTGGCAGAGAATTCCACAGACTCACCACTCTCTGTGTGAAGAAATGTTTTCTCATCTCGGTCCTAAAAGACTTCCCCCTTATCCTTAAGCTGTGACCCCTGGTTCTGGACTTCCCCAACATCGGGAACAATCTTCCCGCATCTAGCCTCTCCAACCCCTTAAGAATTTTATATGTTTCAATAAGATCCCCCCTCAGTCTTCTAAATTCCAGCGAGTATAAGCCTAGTCTATCCAGTCTTTCTTCATATGAAAGTCCTGCCATCCCAGGGATCAATCTGGTGAACCTTCTCTGTACTCCCTCTAAGGCTAGAATGTCTTTCCTCAGATTAGGAGACCAAAACTGTACACAATACTCCAGGTGCGGTCTCACCAAGGCCCGGTACAACTGCAGCAGAACCTCCCTGCTCCTATACTCAAATCTTCTTGCTATGAATGCTATGAAAAGAGATGAGAAGGGATTTCTTTACTCAGAGAGTGGTGAATCTGTTCTCGATTCTAGTACTCAGTTGCGGAATTCATTGCCACAGACGACTGTGGAGGCCGCCAATGGATATTTGTAAGGTGGAGATGGACAGATTTTTGATTATTAAGGGTGTCAAGGGTTATGGGGCGAAGGCAGGAGAATGGGGTTGAGAGGGAAAGATGGATCAGCCATGATTGAATGTTGGAGTAGACTTGATGGGCCGAATGGCCTTATTCTGCTCCCAAAACCTGTGGATTTATGAACTTAATTACCCAAATCCCCCAGAGCACAAATGGGACAGCCCACCTGTGTCAGGGTGCCCTTCTTCTCTGGTCTCCCACATAGTATTCGGGAGATGCTTGAATGCCCTTTCAAATTCATTCTCAAGATGAATGCATGATGAGGAGGTTTGTGGATGTTACTGATGCCCTGGACACCAAGGAAGTCTGTCCAAAGCTATGGCAGGATATAGACCAGATGGAAAGTTGGGCAGAGTGTTGGGACATGCAATTTAACCTTGACAAGTGCAAACTGATGCATTTGGGCACATCAACTCGAGGTAGGGCATATACAGTAAAAGATCATTTTTTTATACAGACTCTACGCAATAAGGAATATGCCAGCAGAGGACATTAAGGAGACTGATATAATTACTATGTTTAAGAGTCTTTGAGGCAGGCACTTAGATAACTAAAGCATGAAATTGTAAGGACCTAATGTGGGCAGATGGGGTTTGTAAAGACAAGCAAATGTTGGCATGGAGTGTTGGGCCGAAGTGCCCACTACAATGCTGTAAGAAATCAATGGAATAGTTGGCATTTATCACCCTCAACACCCTCACCCTCAACACAAAGTTACCCTGAGAAAAATGAATATAGGAGCACTGTCAAGACCCCAAAACCACATTGAGGTGGGATTGGAATTACAGGACAGACAAGGATGACAGATCCAAGAAGCTGGAGCAACTCAGCGGCACAGGCAGCATCTCTGGAGAGAAGGAATGGGTGACGTTTTGGGTCAGAAGAAGACTCTGAAGAAGGGTCTCGAGCCGAAATGTCAACCATTCCTTCTCTCCGGAGACGCTGCCTGTCCCACTGAGTTACTCCAGATTTTTGTGTCTATCCTCGGTTTCAGCCGGCATCTGCAGTTCCTTCCGACACAAGGGTGATAGATCTCCTTTCCAAAGGACATCAGTGAACCAGCTAAATAAAGCAGGGGCCAGGTGGTCAACTTTGTTCAACTTTCTCACCCACGTTTTATCTCTAAATTTTGAAAAAAAATCATATGATTTATCAAGCTTTCATAAACCAAATTAAAGGTGGCTATTGCAGTTTGAGAGATTTGCTTTCTGAGCCTTGATGCTTTTAGCAGTTCCAGATAATCTGTGAGGCTACAATTAAACTAACTCGCCAGCACATGAACCAGCTTTGTCATCCTCAGGAGGCTGCCTCCTCAATATAAGGATGGTGATGATGGTGGGACTGTGACCCCCAGGGAGTCCAATTTCCACTGAGCTTGGATACATTGGATACATTTTGGAATCATCCCTCGAGATATTTATACTTTAATATGAATGCAATTGCTGCAAGGCTGCCAAAACAAAATCCTTCTCGCCTTTTGCAGTGATTTTGACGAGCTCTTATTAAATTGCATTCATAAAACCTCGGTCTTCATGAATGCAATTTCATAAAGACCGAGGTCTCGGGGCTTACAGCAGATCTAAATCTTTGGAGTTTGCAAAAACTTGTTATCACTTTAGCGACCACAATTACTTCAATTTACACAACAGATCAAGCCACAACTCTGGTGGTGTAGCGGTAGAGTTGCTGCCTCACATCAGAGCAAGACCCGGGTTTGATCCTGACTACGGGTGCTGTCTGTACAGAGTTTGTACGTTCAACCCGTGACCTGCGTGGGTTTTCTCCGGCTGCTCCGGTTTCCCCCCACACTCCAAAAACGTACAGGTTCGTAGGTTAATTGGCTTCGG
Source organism: Rhinoraja longicauda (assembly GCF_053455715.1). Classification (NCBI taxonomy): domain Eukaryota; kingdom Metazoa; phylum Chordata; class Chondrichthyes; order Rajiformes; family Arhynchobatidae; genus Rhinoraja; species Rhinoraja longicauda. The sequence goes on along the minus strand of NC_135981.1, from coordinate 6,986,644 downwards.
TAAAAATTGTAAAATGGTCCCTGGTGTGGGCGCAGGATAGTGTTAGTGTGCGGGGATCACTGGTCGGCGCGGTCTCGGTGGGTCGAAGGGCCTGTTTCTGTGCTGTGCCCTTAAACTAAACTAAACTAATAAACAGAAGTGCTAGAAACAAAAATGGCAGCCACTGAAGACGGCCAAAAGCTTGATCAGGGAAGATTTATTGGAGCCAAGGAGGGAGGCATTGTGAAGTACTTTTAAGAAGGAGCAGAAGTTGGGGATGGGTGGCTGAACTCCAGAGTTTAGGATGTTAGAAGCTGAAGACGCAACCACCAATGGTGGAGACTTTAAATTCAGAGATACTCAAGAGACAGCATTAGAAGACAGCAAATAGCTTGGGTGTTCATGGTTGTGGAGGATCGTGAGGTGGATGTCCACTATACGTTATCCAGATAGCATTTCTTTCAGTAAGTAAAGTACTCCTTGTCATAGCCAGGCTTTTTGGTTAGTCACGTTTTAGTTTAGTTTTTAGTTTTAGAGATACAACGCGGCAACAGGCCCTTCGGCCCATCCAGTCCGCGCTGACCAGCGATCCCCACATTAGCACTATCCCACACACCTTCGGGAAGATTTACATTTATACCAAGCCAATTAACCTACAATCCTGTACATCTTTGGAGTGTGAGAGGAAACCAAAGATCTCAGAGCAAACCCACGCGGTTCACGGGGAGAACGTACAAACTCCATACAGACGGCACCCTTGGTCAGGATCGAACCAAGTACTCTGGCTCTGTAAAGCAGCAACTATACCACTGCCGCCCTTAGATTAAAAGCTTTTTTTTAAAACCCTCACAAACCTGCAATATGGATGTCCTCCATCTTAGCAACCTTCCCCCATGACCTGAGAAGATTGGCATTGACAAGTGGAGACACAAGAAACTGCAGATGCTGGAATGTTGACCAAAACATAAAATGCTGGAGGAACTCAGCAGGTCAGGCAGCATCTGTAACAGAGGGAATGGGGAGGTGACATTTCGTATCGTGGTGAGACCGCACCTGGAGTACTGTGTGCAGTTTTGGTCTCCAAATTTGAGGAAGGATATTCTTGCTATGGAGGGCGTGCAGCGTAGGTATACTAGGTTAATTCCCGGAATGACGGGACTGTCGTATGTTGAAAGGCTGGAGCGATTGGGCTTGTATACACTGGAATTTAGAAGGATGAGGGGGGATCTTATTGAAACATATAAGATAATTAGGGGATTGGACACATTAGAGGCAGGAAACATGTTCCCAATGTTGGGGGAGTCCAGAACAAGGGGCCACAGTTTAAGAATAAGGGGTAGGCCATTTAGAACGGAGATGAGGAAGAACTTTTTCAGTCAGAGAGTGGTGAAGGTGTGGAATTCTCTGCCTCAGAAGGCAGTGGAGGCCAGTTCGTTGGATGCTTTCAAGAGAGAGCTGGATAGAGCTCTTAAGGATAGCGGAGTGAGGGGGTATGGGGAGAAGGCAGGAACGGGGTACTGATTGAGAGTGATCAGCCATGATCGCATTGAATGGCGGTGCTGGCTCGAAGGGCTGAATGGCCTACTCCTGCACCTATTGTCGATTGTCTACTGTCTATTGTATCGGGACCCTTCTTCAGACTGAGTGTGAGGCTGAGGAAGGCCTCAGCGAGCTGATATGTCTGTCCATCCCCTCCACAGATGCTGCTTGACCCGCTGAGATCCTCCAGCAATTTATCTTTTGGCTTTTTACAAATGTGCTGATATCTTCCGCATATTTCAGTGTTTTGAATTCAGCTTGCAGAAAAAAAAAAGGGAAACGGATACTCCTAGTTCCAATAAACCCAAATAAATTCACATGCATTACCATCCATGTAATTGAAACTACCTTTCAACAGAAATCCTATACAGCCAGCAGACAATTTCAATGCAAATATCCGGTCCACTAATAACGGTATCAGTTCCGGCACAAAATCCACAGGAGGTTTCATTTGATGACTATTTCCCCATCATCTACTACGATGTGAACTGACTGAATTGTTGTACCCTCTTTGCAGGGGCTCTCTGTCTCCTCCGTTTTCTTGTCATTACCTTCGGTCTCCTGAGGATTCTGCAGGCTTCCTTTGATGATGCCTCTCCCCTGTGATATGCAACACTATTAGTTTTAGTTTAGTTTTATAGATATATAGAGTGGAAAGAGGTGCTTCGGCACACCGAATCCGCGCACCAGCACAATCCTACACGCCAGGAACGATGTACAATCTTCACCGAAGCCAATTAACCTACAGACCTCTACGTCGTTGGAATGTAGGAGGAAACAGGAGCATCCAGGGAAAACCCACGCGGTCAAGGGGAGAACGTACAAACTCCGAACAAATAGCACCCGTAGCCAGGATCATATAACATTATTAAGGGATGGGACAGGCCAGATGCAGGAAAAATGTTGCCGATGTTGGGGGAGTCCGGAACCAGAGGTCACAGTTTAAGAATAAGGGGCAGGCCATTTATGGCTGAGCTGAGGAAAAACTTTTTCACCCAGAGAGTTGTGAATCTGTGGAATTCTCTGCAGTGGAGGCCAATTCAACGGATGTATTCAAGAGAGAGTTGGATATAACTCTTAGGGCTAACAGAATCAAGGGATATGGGAAGAAAGCAGGAACGGGGTACTGATTCTGGATGATCAGCCATGATCATATTGAATGGCGGTGCTGGCTCGAAGAGCGAAATGACCTACTCCTGCACCTATTTTCTATGTTTCTATCAAACCCGGGTCTCTGGCGCTGTAAGGCAGCAACTCTACTGCTGCGCCATCGTGCCACCCCTGCTCTTGGTCTATCTCTGTCTGCCTAACCTTTCTGGAATCGACTTCGACAATCATGCAGCTGTTGGCAATGTTTGGTTGGCAATTCATCTGTTGCTGGACTGAAGTAAAACCTGGCAAAACATATTTCCAACGCAGTGTTTGCATTTGTGCTCTGCTTCTTTTACTTTCCTGACAAAGATGGTCACGTGGCACATAAACAGGCCCTCTCGACCCACATAGTCTGTGTTGATCATCAAGAACCAGCTCCCTTTATGCTCATCATACACTCATCCCATTTTAGTCACCACGCAGTCCCAATAATTGTTCTCAATTTCTATCACATGGGTAGGGATAATTTCCAGTGGCCAATTAACCTACCAACAGCACTCTACCAACCTACCAACCTCTCGGCAAACAGTGTAAATTGTCCCTAGTGTGCATGTAGGACAGTGTTAGTGTACAGGGATCACTGGTCGGTGCAATCTCAGCGGGCTGAAGGGCCTGTTTCCGTGATGTGTCTCATAGCTCATCTAAACTCAACTCAACTCAACTCAACTCAACTAAACTAAATTAAACTAACCTAAATTAAATATAAACAGGAGTACAGTACTTTTTTTTAAAATGCCAAGCTATGATACAAGCTTTGTATGAGTTTCCCACTCACAAAGCCTTGCTGACTATCCCATATAATGAGTATAAGAAAATAACTGCAGATGCTGGTACAAATCGAAGGTATTTATTCACAAAATGCTGGAGTAACTCAGCAGGTCAGGCAGCATCTCAGGAGAGAAGGAGGAAAGGAGGATATATAATTCCTGCCTTTCCAAATGCAAGTGGTTCCTGTATCTCAGAATCCCCTCCAGTACCTTTCCCACCACTGGTGTTCGGCTCGCCAATCTACAGTATCCGAACTTGTCCTTGCAAACACATCAGCCACCCTCCTGGCAACACACCAGTGGCTAGAGATGATGCAAATATCTCTGCCAGGATCCCTGTAATTTTGTCCCTAGCTTTCTACAATGCACTTGATCAGGCGCTGGAGATTGTTTCGAGTTAACCTGGCTTATGGCCACCAATATCTCTGTTATAAAGTGGCTATGTTCGAACACATGGCACAAACGTATCAACAATGTTTTCTTTGTACTTACAGTATATAAACATACAGTATGTAAACAGCCCCTTAAACCAACTCATCCATGCCAACCAAGATGGTCCATCTAAGCCAATCCCATTTGCTCATATTTGGTCCACAACCTTTCTTATCCATGTACCTGTCCAATTGTCTTTTAAACGTTGTTATTTTACCTGCCTTGACTACCTCCTCCAGCAAGTTCATTCCATAGACCCACCTCCCTCTGAGTGAATGGTTGCCCATCAGGTTCCTATTAAATCTTAATTTTCTCACCTTCAACCTATGTCCCCTGGTTCTTGATTTCCCTACCCTGGATAAAAATCTTTGTGCATTCACCCTATTAATTCCCCTCATGATTGTATACACTTTTATTAGATTACCTCTCAGCCACCTGTGCTTCAAGGAACAAAGGCATAGAGTCTTAGAGTGATACAGCATGGAAGCAGGCCCTTCGGCCCAACTTGCCCACTCTGGTCAACATGTCCCAGCTACACTAGTCCAACCTTGCGCTTGGTCCATATCCCTCCAAACCTGTCCTATCCATGTACCTGTTTCTTAAATGTTGGGATAGGCCCAGCTTCAACTACCCCCTCGAGCTGCTTGTTCCATACACCCACCACCCTTTGTGTGGAAAAGTTATTATCCCTGAGATTCCTATTAAATCTTTTCCCCTTCACCTTAAACCTATGTCATCTGGCCCTCGATTCACCAACTCTGGGCAAGAGACTCTGTGCATCTACCCGATCTATTCCTCTCATGGAAAGTCCTCACTTACTACAATGTCCTTGGATACACTTGATCCGGCCCTGAGGATTGATTCTATCGCCCATCAGTCTGAAGAAGGGTCTCGACCCGAAACGTCACCCATTCCTTCTCTCCAGAGATGCTGCCTGTCCCGCTGAGTTACTCCAGCATTTTGCGTCTACCTCCGATTGATTCAGCAATCTCTCCTAGGGCCACCAGCATCTCCTCAGTAATAATGTGGCTATGTTCCAACACACATGGTGCAAATGTGCAGGAAGGAACTGCAGGTGCTGGTTTAAACCGAAGATAGACACAAAAAGCTGGAGTAACTCCACACATGGTACCAACCTCTCAACAACGTTTTCTTTGCACTTAGAAACATAGAAACATAGAAAATAGGTGCAGGAGTAGGCCATTCGGCCCTTCGAGCCTGCACCGCCATTCAATATGATCATGGCTGATCATCCAACTCAGTATCCTGTACCTGCCTTCTCTCCATACCCCCTGATCCCTTTAGCCACAAGGGCCACATCTAACTCCCTCTTAAATATAGCCAATGAACTGGCCTCAACTACCTTCTGTGGCAGAGAATTCCACAGATTCACCACTCTCTGTTTCTCTTCCTTAGATTTTTCATTGTCAGCTTGCATTTGCCATTGACAGTACAATGGTTCACTTTGTACATTGACGGCAGTGTTGCAGTGGTAATTATTTCGGTGCCGGAGCTGTAACTGGTACCAGAGCGGATGCTGTTAAATTCCCCGCTGTTTATTTTGTTTTTTTTTACAGAGGTGCCGGAGTGGCACTCCGGTGACCTCCGGCAGCACTGCACCCCTGCCTGTTGGTAGGTGTTTTGTCATTTGCAATCTTCGCAATCTTCCCATGTTACATCACCATCCACTTGAAAATGTCACCTTTTGTTGCGTTTCGATTGCAGCAAACAGTGTGTGTTGGTCCTTGGCCGCCTCCGCTCAGTACATTTGTTCCTTTCTTCTTTAGCTGGCTTCATTGTCATGACTGATAACGTAATCGTCTTTCTTTGACATTTTACAGCACTTAATAAGTTGTGCAGTGGTGAAACAGCTTTGTTACTTCGGCAGTATTTGTCTGCATATTATACGCCCTCTCCCCTCTAAAGTGGCATGAAACCTGATTCATCTATTTACTTTGTAGAAACAAGGAAGTGCAGTGGCTGGTTAACATACAACAGGACAAAGTCAAATCAGAAACAAGTGTTCTGAACTTAAAGAAAGGTAACTTTGAAGGTATGAGATGTGAATTGTCCAAGATAGACTGGCAATTGATACTTAAAGGGTTGACGGTGGATATGCAATGGAAGGCATTTAAAGATTGCATGGATGAACTACAACAATTGTTCATCCCAGTTTGGCAAAAGAACAAACCAGGAAAGGTAGTGCATCCGTGGCTAACAAGGGAAATCAAGGATAGTATTAAAACAAAAGATAAAGCATATAAATTAGCCAGAAAAAGTAGCATACCAGAGGATGAGGGGGGATCTTATTGAAACATATAAGATAATTAGGGGATTGGACACATTAGAGGCAGGAAACATGTTCCCAATGTTGGGGGAGTCCAGAACAAGGGGCCACAGTTTAAGAATAAGGGGTAGGCCATTTAGAACGGAGATGAGGAAGAACTTTTTCAGTCAGAGAGTGGTGAAGGTGTGGAATTCTCTGCCTCAGAAGGCAGTGGAGGCCAATTCGTTGGATGCTTTCAAGAGAGAGCTGGATAGAGCTCTTAAGGATAGCGGAGTGAGGGGGTATGGGGAGAAGGCAGGAACGGGGTACTGATTGAGAGTGATCAGCCATGATCGCATTGAATGGCGGTGCTGGCTCGAAGGGCTGAATGGCCTACTCCTGCACCTATTGTCTATTGTCTATTGTCTAAATTCAGAGTCCAGCAGAGGAGGACAAAGAGCTTAATTAGGAAAGGGAAAATAGATTATGAGACAAAACTGGCAGGGAACATAAAAACTGACTGCAAAAGCTTTTATAGCTATGTGAAGAGAAAAAGACTAGTTAAGACAAATGTAGGTCCCTTGCAGTCGGAAACAGGTGAATTGATCATAGGGAACAAGGAGATGGCAGGCCAATTGAACAAATACTTTGGTTCTGTCTTCACTAAGGAAGACATAAACAATCTGCCGGAAATATCAGGGGACCGGGGGTCTAATGAGATGGAGGAACTGAGGGTAATCCAGGTTAGTCGGGAAGTGGTGTTAGGTAAATTAAATGGATTAAAGGCCGATAAATCCCCAGGGCCAGATAGGCTGCATCCCAGAGTGCTTAAGAAAGTAGCCCCAGAAATACTGGATGCATTAGTGATAATTTTTCAAAACTCTTTAGATTCTGGAGTAGTTCCTGAGGATTGGAGGGTAGCTAATGTAACCCCACTTTTTAAAAAGGGAGGGAGAGAGAAAACGGGGAATTATAGACCAGTTAGCCTAACATCGGTAGTGGGGAAAATGCTAGAGTCAGTTATTAAAGATGTGATAGCATCACATTTGGAAAGTGGTGAAATCATCGGACAAAGTCAGCATGGATTTATGAAAGGCAAATCATGTCTGACGAATCTTATAGAATTTTTTGAGGATGTAACTGTTAGAGTGGATAAGGGAGAACCAGTCGATGTGTTATATCTGGACTTTCAGAAGGCCTTCGACAAGGTCCCACATAGGAGATTGGTGTACAAACTTAAAGCACACGGTATTGGGGGTTCAGTGTTGAGGTGGATAGAGAATTGGTTGGTGGATAGGAAGCAAAGAGTAGGAATAAACGGGTCCTTTTCGGAATGGCAGGCAGTGACTAGTGGGTACCGTAAGGCTCAGTGCTGGGACCCCAGTTATTTACAATATATATTAATGATTTGGACGAGGGAATTGAATGCAACATCTCTAAGTTTGCGGATGACACGAAGCTGGGTGGCAGTGTTAGCTGCGAGGAGGATGCTAGGAGGCTGCAGAGTGACTTGGATAGATTAGGAGAGTGGGCAAATGCATGGCAGATGCAATATAATGTGGGTAAATGTAAGGTTATCCACTTTGGCGGCAAGAACAGGAAAGCAGAGTATTACCTGAATGGTGGCAATTAGGAAAAGGGGAGATGCAACGTGACCTGGGTGTCATGGTGCACCAGTCATTGAAAGCAAGCATGCAGGTGCAGCAGGCAGTAAAGAAAGCGAATGGTATGTTAGCATTCATAGCAAGAGGATTTGAGTATAGGAGCAGGGAGGTTCTGCTGCAGTTGTACAGGGCCTTGGTGAGACCGCACTTGGAGTATTGTGTACAGTTTTGGTCTCCTAATCTGAGGAAAGACATTCTAGCCTTAGAGGGAGTACAGAGAAGGTTCACCAGATTGATCCCTGGGATGGCAGGACTTTAATATGAAGAAAGACTGGATAGACTAGGCTTGTACTCGCTGGAATTTAGAAGACTGAGGGGGGATCTTATAGAAACATATAAAATTCTTAAGGGGTTGGAGAGGCTAGATGCGGGAAGATTGTTCCCGATGTTGGGGAAGTCCAGAACCAGGGGTCACAGCTTAAGGATAAGGGGGAAGTCTTTTAGGACCGAGATGAGAAAACATTTCTTCACACAGAGAGTGGTGAGTCTGTGGAATTCTCTGCCACAGAAGGTAGTTGAGGCCAGTTCATTGGCTATATTTAAGAGGGAGTTAGATGTGGCCCTTGTGGCTAAAGGGATCAGGGGGTATGGAGAGAAGGCAGGGGTACAGGTTACTGAGCTGGATGATCAGCCATGATCATAATGAATGACGGTGCAGGCTCGAAGGGCCGAATGGCCTACTCCTGCACCTATTTTCTATGTTTCTATGTTTCTAAAAGTGCTGGAGTAACTCAGCAGGTCAGACAGCACATCAGGAGAACATGGATTGGTTGATGGTTCGGGTTGAGACCCTTCTTCAGACCCGTAAGTGTTGTTTTGGATAGAGACACTTTCTCATGCTGAAGAAGGGTCCGAACACAAAATGTTATCTGTCCGTGTTCTGCAGAGATGCTGCCTGACCCGCTGAGTTACTCCAGCACTTTGTGTTCTTTTCACCTGTTTACATTATGGCATTCCTACCCATAGTCTAAATTATGTAATATATATTACATATTTTATTTTATTGACCATTGTGGGCTCCACCCTTCCTGAGTCATCTGATTTGTTCTGTACCTTTTCATACCTCTAGTTTCCCTCTCCCCTGACTCTCAGTCTGAAGATGGGTCTCAACCATAACATCACCTTTACGTTTTCTCCAGAGATGCTGCCTGTCCCACTGAGTTACTCCAGCATTTGGTGTCTATATTCCTTCCCATAAGTTGAGTAATTCTCGACTTCTCTCGTAAACGTTGTTTGCCACAATCTTTTAAACTGTTGCTTTTCTTTCCTTCTGTACTTTGTTCTACTGAGTGGTTGGAGATGAGGTCATAGAGTGACACAGCATGGAAACTGGCCCTTCGGCCCAACTTGCCCATACCGGCCAACATGTCCCAGCTACACAAGTCCCATCTGCCTACGCTTGGTCCATATCCCTCCAAAATTGTCCTATCTATGTACCTGTCTGACTGTTTCTTAAAAGTTGGGATAGTCCCAGCTTCAACTACCTCCTCTGGCAGCTCGTTCCATACATCCACCACCCTTTGCGTGATAAAGTTACCCCTCAGATTCCTATTAAATCTTTTCCCCCTCACCTTAAACCTCTGGTCCTCGATTCCCCTCCTCTGGGCACGAGACTCTGTGCATCTACCCAATCTATTCCTCTGATGATTCTATACACCTCTATCAGATCACCCCTCATCCTCCTGTGCTCCACAGAATAGAGGCCCAGCCTACTCAACCTCTCCCGATAGCTCAGACCCTCTAGTCCTGGCAACATCCTCGTATTGTGTTGTCTTCTGTCCAGCTCGGCAATTCTGGCTTCAGATAGCTCTGAGGCTCTGCAGGATTATATGCACTCAGTCAGGTCAAAGTCTGTCTTTCTCAACAGATGCTGCCTCAGTCCGGCATTTTGAATTCAGTGCACAACCCTACAGGGATCAATTAGCCCCTCCGATCCCTAAAGTTACAATTTGCAACTTCGACCCAGTCAAAATCTCTCCATCAGCCAGACATGCCTGAAACTGTCCATGGTCTCGTTGCATGGAGGCGTGTAATAATTCGCAAAATATCTGGGAACTTCTTCCCGCCTCTCTCTGGATGTCCAATTGACCGGTTGAGCTCTCCGCCTGAGTGGCCAACCAGATGCAACTTTATCTTCACGTTTGTTGGCTTCTCTTTGTAAACTTTGTCAGCGATTAAGGGGAGGGGGGCAAATAGTTTTGGTCACCCTACTATAAGAAGTTTGCCACTAAGCTGGAAAGAGCGCAAAGAAGATTTACAAGGATGTTATGAAAATGGTATTTATTCACAAAATGCTAGAGTAACTCAGCAGGTCAGGCAGCATCTCAGGAGAGAGGGAATGGGTGACGTTTCGGGTCGAGACCCTTCTTCAGTGATGTCAGGGGGGCGGGACAAAGGAAGGATATAGGTGGAGACAGGAAGATAGAGGGAGAACTGGGAAGGGGGAGGGGAAGAGAGGGACAGAGGAACTATCTAAAGTTGGAGAAGTCAATGTTCATACCGCTGGGCTGCAATCTGCCCAGGCAAAATATGAGGTGCTGTTCCTCCAATTTCCGGTGGGCCTCACTATGGCACTGGAGGAGGCCCATGACAGAAAGGTCAGACTGGGAGTGGGAGGGGGAGTTGAAGTGCTCGGCCACCGGGAGATCAGGTTGGTTAAGGCGGACTGAGCGAAGGTGTTGAGCGAAGTGATCGCCGAGCCTGCGTATGGTTTCGCCAATGTAGAGAAGTTGACATCTAGAGCAGCGGATGCAATAGATGAGGTTGGAGGAGGTGCAGGTGAACCTCTGAGTCACCTGGCAAGACTGTTTGGGTCCTTGGATGGAGTTGAGGGGGGAGGTAAAGGGACAGGTGTTGCATCTCCTGCGGTTGCAGGGGAAAGTGCCCGGGGATGCGGTGGTTTGGGTAGGAAGGGACGAGTGGACCAGGGAGTTACGGAGGGAACGATCTCTGTGGAACACAGAAAGAGGAGAGGGGTGGGATGGGAAGAAAATGGTAAGACTTAGAAGCAGAATTAGCCCATCCAGCCCATTGAGTCTTCTCTGCAATTTAAACCTCTCAACCACATTCTCCTGCCTTCTCCCCATAATCTTTGATGTCTTTACTAATCAAGAACCCTATCAATCTCTGCTTTAAAAATACCCAAATGACGGCCTTCACAGCTGTCAGTGGCAATAAATCCTCAGATTCACCACCCTCTAGCTGAAGTAACTGCTCTTCATCTCCACTCTAAAGGTACGTCCTTCTGTTCTGAGGCTGTAGCCTCTGCTCCCAGGATATTGCCAGGACTTGAGGGCTCTTGGGAGACAGGGCAAGCTAGGACTTTGTTTCTTGGGGCGCAGGAGGCTAAGTGGTGATCTCATAGAGGTGTATAAAATCACAAGGGGAAATGATAGGGTGAATGCACAGAGTAGGGAAAACAAGAACTAGAGAGCACAGGTTTAAGGTGAGAGGGGAAAGATTTGATACAAACCTGAGGGGCGAAAATTTCAACCAGAAGGTGGTGGGTATCTGGACATAAGGACATTAATGAATCTTGTGTGTTTTTATGGTAGTTGGATCCTGGGGATTTATCGACCTTATTGCTCTTCAAGAGCCCCAACATCTACTCCTTCTTAACCTCAAGATGCCCTTGCACATTAGTATTCTCCATACTGATTTCTTCTTGTTGAAAACGGATGCAAAATACTCATTCAATAGTTGCCTATATCTCCAGACTCCAAGCACAAATTCCCTTCTTGTTCCTTGAGTGTTTTTCTTAATGTGGGTATAAAAAGCTTTGGGATTTTCGTTAATCTGACTTACCTAAACTGAACTAAACTGAACTGAAAGGTCAGCACGATATGGGTGTTTGCTGAGAGAATGGGGACATGTCTCACAATGCCAGCATTTACTATCCATCCAAAAGCATATAAAGTGGGTTTTTTTTAACCTGATTAGCTAAGTGATTAACCCAGGCCAAAGGCACAGTATAGCAGCAAGACTGAAGAATCGCAAGGAGAATATTGGTTTGACAGACCACTAATTATAAAATATCCAGGGTCAGTCCAATATTCAGCTCCTTATGATGTATCTTGCCATGCTAATGCACAGCTGCAGATTGTTCTGTGTAAGTGGTTTGTCTCAGTATATCAGCTTGATTCACAGCCAAGTGTCAAAACTCCAAGCCAGTTCAGAGCCATTTGGCTTTGTACATAGAGTTCCATCATTGGGTTAGACATGGGGAGGAATGGAGAGGTCAGACATGGCGGCACGCTGGAGCAGAGGTAGAGTTGTTGCCGTACAGCGCCAGAGACCCGGGTTCGATCCTGACTACGGGTGCTTGCCTGTGCGGAGTTTGTACGTTCTCCCCGTGACCTGCGTGGGTTTTCTCCGAGATCATCAGTTTCTTCCCATTCGGCCCATCGGGTCTATTCCGCCATTCAATCATGGCTGATCTCTGCCTCCTAATCCCGTTTTCCTGCTTTCTCCCCATAACCCTTGGCACCCGTTCTCTGCCTTAAAAATATCCGCTGACTTGGCCTCCACAGCCTTCTGTGGCAATGAGTTCCACAGATTAACTACCGTCTGACTAAAGAAGTTCCTCCTCACCTCATTTCTAAAAGAGCGCCCTTTAATTCTGAGGTTATGAGCTCTGGTCCTAGACTCTCCCACCAATGGAAACATCCTTTCCACACCACCCTATCTATGCCTTTCATTCTTCGGTGAGTTTCAATGAGGTGTGTACAATTCTGGTCATCCTGCTATAGGAAGGTTGACATTAAACTGGAAAGGTGCAAAATAAATTCGAAGGATGTTCCTGGGTTTGGAGAACTTGAGATACAAGGAGTCTGGTGAGGCTGGGTCTTTTTTCCCCCCTTGAGTCTAAGAGGCCATGGGATGACCTTGTAGATGAGGGCAGTGCCTGATTAGTTTAGCTCAGTTTAGAGATTCAGCAGGGCAACAGGCCCTTCGGCCCACCGAGTCTTCGCCAACCAGCCACCACCCCGCACACTAGTACTATCCTACGCACTAGGGACGATTTACAATTTACAGAAGCCAATTAACCAACAAACCTGTACGTCTTTGGAAAGTGGGAGCTCCCGGCGAAAATCCACGCAGGTCACAGGGAGAACGCACAAACTCCATACAGAGAGCAACCGTAGTCAGGATCGAACCCGGGTCCCTAACGCTGTAAGACAGCAACTCTACCGCTGCGCCACTGCGCTTCCCTTAAAACCCGTCAACCATCCCTTCCCCTCAACGGACGCCTCTTAACCTGCCCCGTCCCTCCAGCAATTTATTAAGTGCCAGATGAGTTGATTGTAATGGAAGTCATGGTAAGAGAAAGAGTGAAAACAACACTCTTTAGGACCGAGATGAGGAAACATTTCTTCACACAGAGAGTGGTGAGTCTGTGGAATTCTCTGCCACAGAAGGTAGTTGAGGCCAGTTCATTGGCTATATTTAAGAGGGAGTTAGATGTATCCCTTGTGGCTAAAGGGATCAGGGGGTATGGAGAGAAGGCAGGTACAGGATACTGAGTTGGATGATCAGCCATGATCATATTGAATGGCGGTGCAGGCTCGAAGGGCCGAATGGCCTACTCCTGCACCTATTTTCTATGTTTCTATGTTTCTAACATTGGCAGTACAAAATGAAAAATCTCATTCCACAAAATAAATGTTACGGCTGCCTGCTCAATCACACTGCAATGGCTTGGTAAAAGTAATACACTTTCATCTGAAGAAAATGATGAAAAACTATATGAATATATGGAGAAGCTTCATGATAGATCGGATCTCGTAAAGCTCTGGGACATTTCCCATTTCCTCACTGTTAATAGTTAAACTTGCCTTGCTTGATAAACTGCCTTCCATCTATTTACCGACTGAGTCAGACTTATGAGTAATAAAATGTTGAAATTTATTTTCTGCCTGCTTCACTGCTTTATATACTTATGGCTCTTGCTTAGCTTAATGATAGTTCAATGCAGTGCTTCCAGTATCCAATGTATTCATCACCTAGATATCTTCACACAGTATTATTTTTAATGCTGAAACTTTTAGTTTTCATATATATGACTCCTACCGAATTGCTCCATTTTGTCAGGGCATTTGAGTTTGTACGTAGACAACACCAATAAAGCTGGTTGCATATTTACCAATAGATCGCTTTTTTTTATAAATAAGAGAAAATAAACAACGGAGGCTGAGAGGAGACCTGATAGAAGTATTCACAATTATGAGAGGCATAGATAAGGTAGACAGTCCAAGCCTTTTTCCCCAAGGTGAAAATATCAAGGACTGTTTAAGACATTGGTGAGGCCACATCTAGAGTATCGTGTTCAGTTTTGGTCTTCCCTGTTACAGGAAAGATGTTACTAAGCTGGAAAGGGTGCGGAGAAGATTTACGAGGATGTTGGCAGGACTTGAGGAGGGCCTGAGCAACAGGGAGAGGTCGAGCAGGCTAGGACTTTATTCCATGGAACGCAGAAGGATGAGGAGTGATCTTAGGGAGGTGTGAAGCTGTGGAACACTCTGCCTCAGAAGGCGGTAGAGGCCAATTCCCTAGATGCTTTCAAGAGAGCGTTAGATAGAGCTCTTAATGATAGCGGAGTCAATGGATATGGGGGAAGGCCGGAACGGGGTACTGATTGTGGATGATCAGCCATGAACACGGTGAATGGTGATGCTGGCTCGAAGGGCCGAATGGCCTACTACTGCACCTCTAGTCTATTGTCTATTGTCTATAAGATCATGAGAGGAATAGATAGGGTGAACACCCAGAGTAGGGGAGTCAAGAAAACCAGAGGACATAGGTTTAAGGTGGGGTGCGAAAGATTTAACAGGACCTGAGGGGCAACTTTTCTACATAAATGGTGGTAGGTATATGGAATGAGCTGCTAGAGGAGATAGTTGAGGCAGGTACTTTCCCAACATTTAAAAAACATTTGGACAGGTACATAGATAGGATAAGTTTAGAGCGATAAGGGCCAAACACAGGCAGGTGTGATTAGCGTAGATGGGAGATGTTGGTCGGCATGGGCAAGTTGGGCCAAAGGGCCTGACTTTATGTTCTATGATTAGAGTGCATAGGTTTACCATGAGAAGGGCAAAGTTTAAAGGAGATGTGTGGGGCAAGGTTTCCTCCCACACTCCAATGACGTACAGGTTTGTAGGTTAATTGGCTTTGTATAATTGTAAATTGTCCCAGGTGTGTGGAGAACTGCGTGTGCAGGGATCGCTGGTCGCTGGTCGGCAAGGATGCGCCGGGCCGAAGGGCAAGCTTCCATGCTCTATCTCTAACCTAAACTAAACTAAGAATGCATTGATTGAATCCCACACTGTACTTGATGCAGTCTATTTATGGAGCATGCAAAGAACCACCAGGAGTGAGGTGGGTCTTTGGCAGCTGTGCTGGCTGGGCCGGTAGACACTCAGTAGCCTGCTCTGTGACACCATGGAAAGGTACAATTCAGACCAGGCCAGTAATTGGCACGGCCTCTTCCACTGGAACAAATCAATTTCTCTCCGAGTTCCTTTGGCCAAAACTGTGACAGCTGGAACGCTGGTGAACATTCACAAGTGATTACATTTTTAGTTCTTTCAGGGGATATCAGTGGCGATGCAGAAACTAGTTCGGAGTCAATTACATTGTGGGGTGTGGTGGCAGTCATGCATCTATCAGGCTGAGCAGGGATGGCAGACTTTGTACCCCTCCAGGACATTGGCAACCCTACAATAGTCTGGCGGTGTGGTGGCTTTTTATTCGAACGTGTTAGTCTTTGGATCAGAAATGAATATACTGATCCAGGAGATACAAGGAGCTGCTGGTTTACAACAACAACAAAAAATGCCCCAAGTGCTGGAGTAACTCAGCAGGTCAGGTAGCATCTCTGGAGAACATTTGATAGGTGACGTTTTGGGTCTGGACCTTTCTTCAGAGCTCGACCCAAAGTGTCATCTATCCGTGTTCTCCAGAGATGTTGCCTGACCCGCTGAGTTACTCCAGCACTCGTTGTCTTTATTAATTCAGATCCAGGACAAGTTCTCTCAGTTCCCTGCACCAACCTCACGCCGAGATGATAGGGCAAGTTGTTTATTTCCGTTTGAGTACAAAGTTAGGAGTTAAGTACGGGGTACTGATTGTGAATGATCAGCCATGATCACATTGAATGGCGGTGCTGGCTCGAAGGGCCGAATGGCCTACTCCTGCACCTATTATCTATTGTCTAAGTGATAACTTTGCAAAATAACTCAATTTTGAGAAATCTGGTAGTTAAAGGATGTTGGACAAACTCAGTCTGTGTAAAAGAAGTATAAGAAAATAACTGCAGATGCTGGTACAAATCGATTTATTCACAAAATGCTGGAGTAACTCAGCAGGTCAGGCAGCATCTCGGGAGAGAAGGAATGGGTGACGTTTCGGGTCGAGACCCTTCTTCAGTCTGAAGAATGGGTGACGTTTCGGGTCAGTCTGAAGAAGGGTCTCGACCCGAAACGTCACCCATTCCTTCTCTCCCGAGATGCTGCCTGACCCGCTGAGTTACTCCAGCACTTTGTGAATCAGTCTGTGTAAAATTCCTAGAGAATGCCCTTAATCGGGAATTGAGTGCTGCCTTCGTAGAAAATTGGATTTGACATTCCGTGCAATAAATGGGCATCTCTGACCCAGATATTCCAAATTTGGCTGAAGGCCCTCTTTCCACACTATGACTCTGTGGCTCTAAATTGGTACCACTGCCACAAGATCAAAAGCAGCTTACTGTTCCGAAAACTACTTTTCTCTCCTTTTAAGGGTTCTCTAAACTAAACTAAACTGAAGTGAAAATAATGAGGCT
Source organism: Rhinoraja longicauda (assembly GCF_053455715.1). Taxonomy (NCBI): domain Eukaryota; kingdom Metazoa; phylum Chordata; class Chondrichthyes; order Rajiformes; family Arhynchobatidae; genus Rhinoraja; species Rhinoraja longicauda. The sequence goes on along the minus strand of NC_135981.1, from coordinate 6,970,024 downwards.
AAACCTCAGGCTAAGCCTGATAACAAGTGTCGATGGCAATGGTACAAGTGGCTGGATGGGGATGCAGAGTTTGGGACTTCCATTAATAGACCAGGGAGATGATGATCATTCCTGGGACGGCATGGTTAATGATTCCCCACAATATTCAGTGGGAGCAATAACATTCTGAAAGCAACAAATATGGAAATCACACCACGTTTCAAAGGTAAATCACAATGAAGGTGCACTTGTTCAAATTTCCATAGTGGGGGCGTATTCTACCAGGAATTGGCCCACCAGGAATTGGTTGTAATCCGATTCCAATCTGAAAATAAATGATTTTCATATATGCAACTCTGAGAAATGCTCAGTGCAATATATCCACATTTCCAGCCCTGAATCTTTATTGACCTTTATAAAAACTTCCTCTCCCTTCTAACATATTTAAGCACCAGTAAATTCTGTTAAGAAACCAATTAAGTTTTATTGCTTGTAAGTAGTTTCATTTCTGATTCATAAACTAGACCTGCATGCTGGGTGTCTCAGCTCGGCTCTGAGCTGCAGAATAAGTGGCAGACTGCCACGTCACAACAGGGAAATAATGTTGTTTATGGCAATAATCTCCACTGGTTTTAGGAAAATTGTGGACTTCTGTACATTTGGAGGGTAAGTGCTTTTCAGGCTGTTTCATTTGGCACTTCAGCTAAATAATATGCCTGCGAACCAACTGACAGTGAGTCCGTTCATTTTAATAAGGGAGTGATAGCTACGAGGGACAAAGGTAAGAGTCAGGAGAGATTTATTGTCATACTAGACCAAGTTGGGCCCAAACCTCTCCTGCATTGGTGCAGCACCTTCTCCCCCCTTCCCCCCTCCCTCCCTCCTCCCCTCTCCTTCCCTCCCACCTCCCCCTTCCTCCCCCCTCCTCCCCCCTCCCTCTGCCCCTCTGCCCCCCTCCACCCCTCCCCCCTCCACCACCCCCTCCACCACCCTCTCCTCCCCCTCCCCTTCCCCTCCACGCCACTCCATCCCCCTCAACCCCCCTTATCCTCCCTCCTACCCCTCCCTCCCTAAGAGATAGATTTAAACTCTAAAATGTGAATAACTTTAAAAATATAACGCCGATTTCAATGAAACTTCTTCCATTAGCACCAAAGGGACGACGGTGAGTAAGGTGGGCCTAGAATTGTTGCCCTATCGTGTACCGTTTTGGCTGTAGTTCAGGAACAAACAAACGAGAGTCTTAGTTTTCTAGATGTCCCGGACAGAACAATGAAATTGTTACTTGCAACAGCACAACAGAATTTGTAATCATAGTGCTCTGTATATAATCTGTATACAATATAATAAATGTAAAAAGTTATATATAGATATATAAACAGATATACTGTATACACATATGTACACACACATATATACAGTATATACATACCTACACACACACACATGTGTGTGTACACAAATATACATATGTGTTTGTGTGTACGTGTGTGTGTGCGTTTGTATATATATGTGTGTGTGTGTGTGTGTGTGTGTGTGTGTATATATATATATAAATTTATATATATAATATATTCCTGTACAGGTTCCTGTACACTGCAAGGGCCAGGAAGCGAGCGGGCAAGATCATCTCTGACCCCTCTCACCCTGGCCACAAACTCTTCGAAGCACTTCCCTCTGGAAGGCGACTCCGGACTGTCAAAGCAGCCACAGCCAGACATAAAAACAGCTTTTTTCCCACGAGTGATAGTTCCACTCAATAACCAAAGTCTGTAGTCTCTTTTTTGCTCTGGTTTATTTTCACCCACATGTTTAGACCGTAATGTTGTATCCTTATTGTTTTGATGTGGTTATGCTTTATTCTTAATTGTTAACTGCATGTTTGTGTTGTCATTTGTGGGCGGAGCACCAAGGCACATTCCTTGTATATGGATACTTGGCCAATAAACTTATTCATTCATTCATATATATACACATACACACATTTCTATATTTATATACCCCCTCCCATTCCCAGTCTGACCTTTCTGTCATGGGCCTCCTCCAGTGCCATAGTGAGGCCCACCGGAAATTGGAGGAACAGCACCTCATATTTCGCTTGGGCAGCTTGCAGCCCAGCGGTATGAACATCGACTTCTCCAACTTTAGATAGTTCCTCTGTCCCTCTCTTCCCCTCCCCCTTCCCAGTTCTCCCTCTATCTTCCTGTCCCCACCTATATCCTTCCTTTGTCCCGCCCCCCTGACATCAGTCTGAAGAAGGGTCTCGACCCGAAACGTCACCCATTCCTTCTCTCCTGAGATGCTGCCTGACCTGCTGAGTTACTCCAGCATTTTGTGAATAAATACCTTTGATTTGTACCAGCATCTGCAGTTATTTTCTTACACTCTATATTTATATATATATATACACACACATACATACAAGCACACATACAGTAAATACACATAAAATCAAACACAATAATCATGCAAAAGGACAAAACCAGTGTCCCAAGTCTATGTAGTTCAGAGCTAATTTGGAGGTTGTAGTGTTTAATCGCCTGATGGCTGCAAGGAAGAGGCTGTTCCTGTACCTGGATATTTTAGTTTTCAGGCTCCCATATCTTCTCTCCGATGGCAGGGGTGGAATGGGTGTGTGGGCAGGGTGGTGCGGGTAAAACTCTGATCATCTAGTATCCTGCAATTCCTCATTCAGCATCTGCCTCATCAGGTGATGTGGGGCTCAACCTTGTCGACTTCCCCGTGGTGTGCCCGGTCAACTGACCTCCTCAGTCAGGCGAACGACAACAAACAGACAGCAGAAGCAGCTTCATAACTTCTGCTGCCTCAAACGCAAGAAGGAGACCAGGTGATGTTTCTCCTGCTTCCTTTAAACACACGGGTGTTGTGATATTGCTGGGACTACTTTGTGTATCCAAGGACTACTTTGTATGCCTGTGTATATAAGTGATTGGTGTGATTAGGCGGTCACTCTGGATGCAGGTGGCCACGGAATAAACAGCCTGGAGTTGAGCTCCAGCAATGTAACCTTTTCTGCTCGGGCATGCTTCATTCCCTCCCTAGGCGAAACACCAAGCCGCTGCCACCATGTTGTTCTTCGTGGTCCGGTACCTGTTGTACCTTTGTTGTGACTCTGGACGGACCACAAGTACACGTGTATAAAAAGGTTACATTGCTGGAGCTCAACTCCAGGCTGTTTATTCCATGGCCACCTGCATCCAGAGTGACCGCCTAATCACACCAATCACTTGTATACACAGGCATACAAAGTAGTCCTTGGATACACAAAGTAGTCCCAGCAATATCACAACATCCCCCTTGTCTTATATATTACAACAACGGGGACTCCCTTAAACCTCACCGCAAGCTCAATTCCCACATTCCCCTTGAACTCACTGTAGCCTGGTTCTTATGCTTCCTGTAAACTTACTGGGCTCTCTGGAAAATGTATTAAACTAGCATGTAATATCAATAAAAAAGTGAGTTAAAATAGTGTTGGGGAATGAATAGAATTAGCATCCAATAATCCATTAATGTGCCAGTTCGGCACCACTGAAGTCCTAAACCTGACTCATTAAGGGAGTATTACCGCAATTCAGTAATTAATACTTTAAGTTAATAGCGTTTAATAAAATGTTTTTATTTGGATAGAAGCTTTTGTAATTGCTTTTTGGTTTCTTTATTTTCTTTCTTTTTTTTTCGACCATTTTAAAATGTTTAATATTTTCATTCATTTTAGATTAAATTGATTCATTGATTCTTGCAGATCAGCTAAACTGGGAGATGGGGCTCAGCTAGCTCGATAATGGGTTTTTCAGCTATTTTGCTGGTTTCATATCATATATATACAGCCGGAAACAGGCCCTTTCGGCCCTCCAAGTCCGTGCCGCCCAGTGATCCCCGCACATTAACACTATCCTACACCCACTAGGGACAATTTTTACATTTACCCAGCCAATTAACCTACATACCTGTACGTCTTTGGAGTGTGTGAGGAAACCGAAGATCTCGGAGAAAACCCACGCAGGTCACGGGGAGAACGTACAAACTCCTTACAGTGCAGCACCCGTAGTCAGGATCGAACCCGAGTCTCCGGCGCTGCATTCGCTGTAAAGCAGCAACTCTACCGCTGCGCTGCCTCCTCTCCTAATCCCCCATCGTAAGGGAACTGCTCAGGCAAGGAATCCATGTGGACTCACCATTTAGGACCAGGGCAGTAGTTGAGAGCATATTAACGTCACCTATTCACGCTTGTATTCACTGGAGTTCAGAGGGGATCTTATAGAGACATATAAAATTATAAAAGGACTGGACAAGCTAAATGCAGGAAAAAATTTCCCAATGTTGGGGGAGTCCAGAACCAGGGGCCACAGTCTTAGAATAAAAGGGAGGCCATTTAAAACTGAGGTGAGAAGGAACTTTTTCACCCAGAGAGTTGTGAATTTGTGGAATTCTCCGCCACAGAGGGCAGTGGAGGCCAAATCACTGAATGAATTTGAGAGAGAGTTAGATAGATCTCTAGGGGCTAGTGGAATCAAGGAATATGGGGAGAAGTTGAGGACAGGTTACTGATTGTGGATGATCGGCCAAGATCACAATGAATGGCGGTGCTGGCTCGAAGGGCCAAATGGCCTCCTCCTGCACCTATTTTCTATGTTTCTATGTTTCTATTCCAGAGGTGGTGCCTAGCCCGCTGAGTTACTCCAGCATTTTGTATCTATCCTCGATGCAAACCTGCATCTGCAGTTCCTCCCTACATAGCAAGTTAACAGTGATGGATCCCACATAAGTTAAACTTCTACCTGGTAAACAAGTCAGCTACAGGCATTTGAGACCAACTGCTCTCGACAATTTCTGGCTCATTGCCGAACTACTTTTATATTTCAAAAAAGTCAAGTCTGAAGGAGGGTCTCGACCCGAAACATCACCCATTCCTATCCAGAGATGTTGCCTGTCCCGCCGAGTTACTCCAGCATTTTGTGTCTATCTTCGGTGTAAACCAGCATCTGCAGTTCCTTGGCTAACGGAGTCAAGAGATATGGGGAGAAAGCAGGAACGGGGTACTGATTCTGGATGATCAGCCATGATCATATTGAATGGCGGTGCTGGCTCAAAGGGCCGAATAGCCTACTCCTGCACCTATTTTCTACGTTTCTATGTTTCTTCCTGCACAAGTCATAATGTGAAATTAAAAATTGAATCAAATATATATACGCAAGCTTCGAAGATTTCGAAATAACTCAGGACTGTAGTTTAGTTTAGTTTAGCTTAGTTTAGTTTTAAGATACAGCATGGAAACAGGCCCTTAAAACTCACCGAGTTCTGGCCAACCATTGATCACTCGTTCACGCTACTTCTATGCTATCCCACTTTCCCATCCATTCCCTGCACATCAGGGGCAATTTACAGAGGCCAATCAACCTACAAACCCACACATCCTTGGGGTGTGGGACGAAACTGGAGCACCCGGAGAAAACCAATGTGGTCACAGGAAGAACATGCGAACTCCACACAGACAGCGTCAGTGGTCAGGATCGAACCCGGGTCTCTGACGCTATGAAGCAGCAGCTCTAACAACTGTGCCACGCACACTGCACACGGTTCTAGTCACCATGTTATAATAAGCATGTTACAGGGAAGATTACAAGGATGATACCAGATATGTGAGCAGATATATATATGGAAAGGGTAGGAAAAAAAACTGCAGATGCTGGTTTAAATCGAAGGTAGACACAAAATGCTGGAGTAACTCAGCGGGTCAGGCAGCATCTCTGGAGAGGAGTAATGGGTGACGTTTCGGGTTGAGGCAGTCTGAAGAAGGGTCTCGACCCGAAACGTCACCCATTCCTTCTCTCCAGAGATGCTGCCTGACCCGCTGAGTTACTCCAGCATTTTGTGTCTACCTTCAGGAAAGGGTAAACAGAATCTCTCGAACGAAGTCAACTGAGATCTTTAAAACTGTAATAAAGTGCTTTAGTCCATGTTAAGATACAACGCATCATTTTATTGAAGCACTTACATCATAGGACCTGCAGTACATTACAGCTCCGAGCTGCTGCATCTACTGCGTGACGTAGGCGAGTTCTTAATATTATAAAGCACGTACTAGGCGGGACTACTACTAACAAGCACTACGATTGGCTAGCATGCAATAGCCCATCTACATCTCTTCTTGTAGAAATAAAGAAACAACGTTAGCTTAAGCAATGAAAAACAAAAATGTGAAGAATATACTAGCAAAGTTACACAAAATCGCCATATCTAACGGGTGGCCTACAAACTCGTCCGGCCCTCGTGCGGTAAGAGACCGCCTCACCACCTTTCGCGGGAGAACAAGGGGAGGAGAGTGGAGGCGTGGGTTCGAATCCCACTTCTGACACCATGTAATAAAGTGCTTAAGTCCACGCTAAGATACAACGCATCATTTTATTGAAGCACTTACATCATAGGACCTGCAGTACATTACAGCTCCGAGCTGCTACATCTACTGCCTGACGTAGGCGAGTTCTTAATATTATAAAGCACGTACTAGGCTAGCATGCAATAGCCCATCTACAAAAACTATGAAGAGTTTCTCATATTTTTCATAACTGGGATGGAGGTCTGTTTCTATGTCACATATTGAATGTGGTCCGATGTAAGCTCACAATTGAGATTGTAAAGTTTAAATTAGGTCAAACTAAATCTCAAACAAAGAGCTTTGTAACTATAATCATGATGTGCATATACCTATTAACCACACTGAACTGATAGACAATGGGAAATCTAAGGCAGGTGCAGAAAAGGAATTAGAAAATGTGTTACCAGAATAGAGTTTCATTGCTCTGGGGTCAGTACATATGATATTTAACACTTGACTCTTGAATATTTAGTGGTACCACAAGAATAGGTAGATTGATTGACTGAAAGACACAACATGGAAACGGGCCCTTCGGCCCACCAAGTCAAGGCTGCCCATCGACCTCCCGTTTGCACTCGTTCCATGTTATCCCACCATCTCATCCACTCCATGCACACTAAGGTCAATTTTACAGAGGCCTACAAAAGCCGCACGTCTTTGGGATGCGGGAGGAAGCCGGAGCACCCAGAGGAGACCCACGCCGTCACAGAGAGAGAGAGAGAGAGAGAGAGAGAGAGAACGTGCAAACTCCAGACGGACAGCACCCGTGGTCAGGATCAAAGTTGGTCTCTAGCGCCGTGAGGCAGTAGCTCTAGCACCGTGAGGCTGCGTCACTGTGCAGCCCTTTGCACCACCATGGCGGTAAGGAAAGACGTGAAAGTAGTGAAGAGGAAAGGAGAGGCAGCCAGTTGAGTTGTTGAACCAGGGATGTTTATGCCGGAGACTTCAACTCCAAGGAACACCAAACGACGATCAGTGTCAGAAATGGATCACTTTACATCAAGTTTCTCTTGATGAAAAAAAAACTATCTCCCTGGTCTACTTTTACTATTTACTTTGAATAAACCCAATTACTTCTTTCCAAAATGACTCCACTCCAATCAGTCAACCAAACCAAAATATTTCCACAGGCAACAGCAATTTAATCTTGTCGAAGTTTGTGAGATGTTGACGTCTTTAAATTGGTTCTTGTGCTTTCGTACATCTTGAATATTGGATTGTACCTCCTGGAGGTAGCAAGGCTGCAGAGTTTTGGAGAAAACCGCATCCAATTAGTTCTGAAGATCTGGTGGTCTGTACACAATGAGCCTACAATAAACAATGCCGGAATCTATAATGAAGGATGGAAAAAACACCTTGAAGAGAATATTAGATTCAGCAAGGCCAAAATGGATTTAAGCAAGCCAGGTCACATCTGATTAATCTGCCGGATTTCTTTGAGAAATTGACTTGGAAGAGTGGATAAAGTTTGTACCAGTGGATGTGGCGTATTTGGATTTTTGGAAAGCATTCAATAAGGTCCCTCACGGGACGTCGGTCAGCAAGATTAGACCACATATATTGACAAAGTGAGAAATGGGTATTGGGAAGGAAGCAAGGAGTACCATTCTCCAGTTGGCACGTTGTGCCTCGGAGGGCACCACTGGGATTGGGACATGGACCCCAGACTGAATGACTACATCGAATATTGGACTCAGGACCATTTCCAAGATTGATCGCAAAACTAAACTGTGTTGATTATTCGTGCAGAAGGGAATGTAAAGACATTTCAAATGGATATGGACCTGTTGCATAGATGGGTGAAAACACAGCAGATGGAATAACGTGGAAAAATATGAGGTCATTCACTTTGGTGAACAAAACAGTGGGTGGCAGAGTGAGGCAGCTGGTAGAGCCGTTGCCTCACAGCGTCTATCCTGACCTCAGGTGCTGTCTGTTCAGAGTTTGCATGTTCTCCCTGAAAGTAAGCATGCAGGTACAGCAGGCAGTGAAGAAAGCTAATGGCATGTTGGCCTTCATTGCGAGAGGGTTTGAGTTTAGGAGCAAGGAGGTCCAACTGCAGTAGTACAGGGCCCTGGTGAGACCACATCTGGAGTATTATGTGCAGTTTTGGTCTCCTAATTTGAGGAAGGACATTCTTGCTATCGAGGGAGTGCAGCGTAGGTTCACCAGGCTAATTCCCAGGATAGCTGGACTGACATACGAGGAAAGAATAGGTCGACTGGGCTTGTATTACCTGGAATTTAGAAGGATGAGAGGGGATTTTATAGAAGCAAATAAAATTCTTAAGGGATGGACAGGCTAGATGCAGGAAAAATGTTCCCCATGTCGGCGTAGTCCAGAACCAGGGGTCACAGTTTAAGAGTAAAGGGTCGACCATTTAGGACTGAGATGAGGAAAAACCTTTTCACCCAGAGTTGTGAATCTGTGGAATTCTCTGCCACAGAAGGCAGTGGAGGCTGATTCACTGGACGTTTTTAAGAGAGAGTTAGATTTAGCTCTTAGGGCTAACGGAATCAAGGGATATGGGGGAGAAGGCAGGAACTGATTTTGGATGATCAGCCATGATCGAGCTGTGCTGGCTCGAAGGGCTGAATGGCCTACTCCTGCAACTATTTTCTACGTTTCTATGTGACCGTGTGGGTTTCCTCCAGGTGCTCCAGGTTCCTCCCACATCCCCAAGATCTACGTGTTTGTAGGTTAATTGTCATTCTGTAAATTGCCTCTACTGTGCAGGGAATGGATACAAAACTGGTATAACATAGAACTCGTGTGAAGTGAACGTGTGATCGATGGCTGGTGTGGACTAGGTGGGATGAAAGGCCTGTTTCCGTGCTCTAAACCAAACAACAGAATTTGTTAAATGGCGAGTGATTGTACAATGTTGATATTCAAATTGACACAAGTCACTGAAGGCCAATATGTTCGGGCAGCAAACGAGTAAAATAACAAGTAGCATATTAAGGGCCCGTCCCACTTTAGGCGATTTTAAGGCGACTGCCGGCGACTAGGCTGTCGCCGACAGTTCGCCGGGGTGTCGTGGGCATGACCGTGAGGAGTCTTCCAAAGATCGTAGTGGATCCCAGCGCGTCGCTGAGAAATCATCCGGAGTGAAATCTCTCGGCGACGGCTGGCTTGTCGCCAGGTATCGTAGCTTATTGCGGGCGCTGTCACATGCTGTCCCAGCTTTGCTAGGTTCTCTTAGATGCATTTAGAAGCACATAATATTAAAATAAGTAGTCATTTCAAAATACCATAAAATGCTTGTGTTTAACCAATTTATTTACCGTCAGGACATTTGACAGTTAGATTGGAGGCGACAGTTTGGCGGTCAGGTAAGTGTGGGAATTTTCGCGATGTTTATGGCCATCGGCCATTACATTTAAAGTGGGCTCCCAACCCAGATACGCAACTCAGAAACCAGATATGCGCTCCCGTACATTTTCAAAGAATGCCCACACACTTTTCACAAAAATCCACTGAACCACTTTTTAAATTAATTGTTTTAATACAGCTATTAGTAAACTGGAAGTAAATGCAGTTTATTCCTTGTTACAGTGAAGCTTGGTTTTTAAGTAACCCATACAAGGTGTTATAGTTAAAAACTCTCAAGTGCTTACCGACTTGTCAGTGATTTCAGCGAAAGTTAGGACGCTGGAGAAACATTGACAGCGTGGGAATTTAGCGATGTTTCCGAAGACGCTGTAATCTCGACCTGACTCGGCATTGTCATGGTCATTGTCGTCGGGTAAAAGAAAAGTTCGGCGATCTGCTACGACTTTGACATTCGCCAGCAGTCGCCAAAAAGATTGCCTAAGTGGGACAGGCCCTTTAGTCTTCAAGGTGAGAAGATTTGGATACAAGAATAGAAAAGTCTAGTGGGTGTAGGATAGTGCAATGTGCAGGGATCGCTGGTCGGCGCGGACCCGTTGTTAGGTTCTGAGGCACACAGGAACTGGACTCAAACGCACGACTCACACACAAGAGTCAATTTGGAGAAAAAAAGGCGTTCTTTAATTTCCAAATTAAAGAACACTGCGATACAAACCAAAACCCTAAACTTACTTAGCTACAAAAACATTAGTTACAAAAATACTTACTAGGATATTCACTAACTGTGCTACGCTTGACAAGAACTTGGAAACAATGCGGGTAAGTCGAGAAACAATGACCGAGAGCACATGAATCACAAGACGAACTGGCACAGGACAAAGGGAGGCGTGGACTATATATACATGAGGTAAGGGCACACAGGTGGAAACAATCAAGGCGGGGCTGACAATTACAATGGCAGGAAGTCAAGGGACCTGAAATGAGATAAGAGGTAAGTTTCACCTTAAAACAGGAAGTGAGCGCGAGACTTGACATGAGTGATTTTAACTTGACAAACCGCACTAAGGACGTGACGTGACGTGACGTGACGTGACGTGACGTGACGTGACGTGACGTGACGTGACGTGACGTGACGTGACGTGACGTGACATGACGTGACATGACGTGACATGACGTGACATGACGTGACATGACGTGACATGACGTGACATGACGTGACATGACGTGACATGGGAATCTAAACACAGAACATGACACAAGACTAACAGATATGACGGGACATTACACCCGTTGGGCCGAAGGGCCTGTTTCCGCGCTGTATCTCTGTATCTATAAAATGTGGGATAGTGCTAGTGTGCAGAGATCACTGGATTGCACAGACTCGATGGGCCTGTTCCTGTGCTGTGTCTATAAACTAAATTAAATTAAACTAGAGAGAGGGAGTGGTGCCCAACAGATTGGGCTTATTATAGAGGAAGTGTTAGAGACAGGTACAATTGCGAGTTGGACAAGTACAGGGATAGGAAAGGTTTGGAGGTATCGCGTGAGGCATAGGCAAGTGGGATCAGATAAGGTGGTCGGCACGGATGAGGTGGGTTGAATGGCATGTGTCCACGCTATATAACTCTCTAACTCTCTAATATTGAAGGAAATTAGTTCTAGAGTATGCCGGCTACCCCTGTTACTGTGCTGTTAGTTACAGAGGACAGCTCCAGCTCCAGCTCCTTCAAAGGAGAGGTCTATGATATCTTGAATCATTTATGGTGGAAGTGCATTGCACTGAATGAGACCAAGTGCAACTTTATTTTGCAATGTCTAGGAACCATGCCTCAAGGTTGTTTCTTGTTGTCAATACTAATGCCAATTAGGTTTTCAAAGAATTGTAGCTCGGTGTGAGAATCCAATTATATTCGTGTAACTAATGCCCCTTTAACAAGAGAACATTGAATATACTATGGAAGTAATCACATCAACCAGATATATAATAGTACTCCATGTTAGCAATTTAATTTTAAACGGACTTTAGAGCTTGTGCTTCTTAAAGTATGCAACCTATCTTATTTACTAAAACTTGCAGACATTAATAGACTTTTAATTGATGTTTCCATCAGTATATCATAGGGCTGAAAATAAAATGTTATGGAAAATGTTAATAACTTGCCAAAGGAATGCTTTATCATGTTATTAGACGATAATGTTCATTAGAAACCTTCCTTCTGGTTGTAAGATACGGGGAAAAACTTTGCGTGTTATCAAGTCAAATCACACTGTAATGAGTACAAACAAGCTGCACACAAAATCCTTTAGGTAGCGTCTTGGGATATTTCATGCATATTATTCCTGAAGTCACTGATATTGTTTAGCAATACTAGACGACTTTAGGCTTGTATGCACTGGAATTTAGAAGGATGAGAGGGGATCTTATCGAAACATATAAGATTATTAAGGGGTTTTGACACGTTAGAGGCAGGAAACATGTTCCCAATGTTGGGGGAGTCCAGAACGAGGGGCCACAGTTTAAGAATAAGGGGTAGGCCATTTAGAACGGAGATGAGGAAAAACTTTTTTCAGTCAGAGAGTTGTGAATCTGTGGAATTCTCTGCCTCAGAAGGCAGTGGAGGCCAATTCTCTGAATGCATTCAAGAGAGAGCTAGATAGAGCTCTTAAGGATAATGGAGTCAGGGGGTATGGGGAGAAGGCAGGAACGGGGTACTGATTGAGAATGATCAGCCATGATCACATTGAATGGCGGTGCTGGCTCGAAGGGCCGAATGGCCTCCTCCTGCACCTATTGTCTATTGTCTATTGACCCGTGAACCCGTTGGATCCAAACCTCTCCTGCATTGGTAAACTTCTAAACACTCAGCAAGATCCCAGCTGTCGAGGGCCACCGCCAAGCGCGTCAAGCCTCCCCCAACTGCGCACGCGCAGATACAGGGCCCGGCAACCCTCTCCCAACCGTCGACCCGTGGACTCGTTGCCGACCGGGGAGTTTCCCCCGGGGCTGGGGGCGGGCGAAGGGGGAGAGGAATGGGGAGAGGGTGCCACTCATCCCGGCCCTGTGCGGCCATCGTGGCGGCCAGCAGCAGGAGAGTGGCAGCAAGGCGCTGCCGCATGTCCGTCCTGCCGGCGGCCATCTTCTTTGACCCTCTGCCGCCAAGCTGCACCATGGGAGGAAGGTCAGGCGCGTGGCACGTCGGGACGTGCGCTGGACCTCCCGGGCGCCGCTGCGCATGGAGGGGGGAGTGCATTTATTAAAGTTTATTAAAGATAGATGGAGCCATCTGACCCTAGTAGGGAGTGGATGCAAAAGTGCGATCACGTGGAACTAATGTGGGAGATCAATGGTCAGCATGGTCTCTTTGAAACTTACCGAATAATGAAAGCTCTCGATAGAGTGGATGTGTAGAGAATGTTTCCACTAGTGGGAGAGTCTAGGACCAGAGGGCACAGCCTCAAAATCAAAGAACATACCTTTAGAAAGATTTATTCACAAAATGGTGGAGTAACTCAGCAGGTCAGGCAGCATCTCAGGAGAAAAGGAATGGGCGACGTTTCGGGTCGAGACCCTTCTTCATACTGAAGAAGGGTCTCGACCCGAAACTTCGCCCATTCCTTCTCTCCTGAGATGCTGCCTGACCCGCTGAGTTACTCCACCATTTTGTGAATAAATACCTTCGATTTGTACCAGCATCTGCAGTTATTTTCTTATATTACTTTTAGAAAGAAGACGATTGAGATTTTTGAGCCAATGGGTGTGAATCTGTGGAATTCACTGCAGGCCAAGTCATTTGGGTGTTTTTTTTAAAGTGGAGATTATCGGGTTCTTGTGTCAAGAGTTACAGGGAGAAGGCAGGAGAATGGGGTTGAGAGGGAGAAATAGATCAGCCTTGATTGAATGGTGGAATAAACTCGATTTCCTCCGGTTTCCTTCCACATCCCAAAGGACGTGTGAGTTTGTACATTAATTGGCCTCCGTAACTTGTAGGGAGCAGATTGTTTTTTTGTTGTCATTTTAAGTTTATTTCCAAACTTGTGCTAGGCTGTTTCAGCACAATTCAGAAGACACTTGCATCAGCATTTTTGCTTCCAAAGTGTAATGCCTCATATTTTCCCATTACTTGTTTACCTGTCTTTGTTCATCCCACTCACATTTCACTTTTATCCTCCTTTTTCAAATCCATACTTTTTTTTGTACACGTATCAGGACGTGGATTTCACAGGTAAGATCAACATTTATTGCCGGTCTTTAGGTCTCCGTGAGAACGTGGCGGTGACTCTCCAGAGATGCTGCCTGTCCCGCTGAGTTACTCCAGCATTTTGTATCTATCTGTGGTGAGCTGCTTCCTTGAACCTTACCATTTCTTCTGATCAAATTTTAAGTCCAGCGACCAACAATATATTTTCAAGTCAGGTCAGTATTTTTTATTTGTAAATGATGCACACTAAAGTAACAGTGGCCTGCCGGTGGAGGGAATGAATGTTAAGGAGAGGGATAGGGTGTCAAACAAGTGGCCTCCCATATATTGAAAGGTGCCATGTTCCTGAAGTTCACATATAGCTTCCGTGGTGAATATTCCATCTATACTCCACGCTGCCTCGGCAAGGCCACCCCCCCCAATTCCCTTTTCTCCCCACTCCCATCATTTTTACGAAATCATGAGAGGAATAGATTGTGTAGATGCACAGAGTCTTTTACCCAGAGTAGGGGAATCGAGGACCAGAGGACATTGGGTCATTCACCACAGGATACACAGTTACTGACTTGTTCCTTTAGCCACAGTTTGGTGTATAGTTGGTCCAAATTAGTTCTATTTCATGGTGATCCCCTGGGTCTTGATGGCTTGGGACTGGGCACAATTGCTTTGGTCGAATGCCAGCAGCAGGAACGATGGTCATTGCCAGCAGCATATAACATGACGATTACTTTCCATTTGTCAGTCCGTGCCAGAATGTTGTTTTGATGTTGCTCGTTCATTTGCTGCAGAATACCAAATGGAATTGGATTATGAACTTATGAACTTATGAAATATCATGTATCACAAAATGCTGGAGTAACTCGGCGGGCCAGGCAGCATCTCAAGAGAGAAGGAATGGGCGACGTTTCGGGTCGAGACCCTTCTTCGGACTGATCAGTCTGAAGAAGGGTCTCGACCCGAAACGTCGCCCATTCCTCCTCACTTCCTGAGATGCTGCCTGACCCGCCGAGTTACTCCAGCATTTTGTGATACCTTCGATTTGAACCAGCATCTGCAGTTATCTTCCCGCACAGATATTATGTATTCATCAGCAAACATGCTCATTTCTGACCTTGTGAAGAAAGATCAGCAAAGAAGCGGTTGAAGAGTTGGGATGGAGTGTGATTCCAGTAATGTTCAATGTTCATACTGTTCATTCCCAAGTACTGGCTTACACCCCAACAGTGTGAACATTGAATTCTCCATTTCCTGGTAACATCTCCCCCCTTTTCTCCTTTACGTCCCTGTGTTCCATACCACTCATACCCATCTCTCCCACTATCTCCCCCCCCCCCCTTTGCCCCCCTTCCCTCCGTCCACTTCCACCTACATTCCTTCCTCCTGCTTCACATTTCACTCCTCTTCACTCCTTCCACCCTTTCGTCTTCTTTTCATCTCCCCCTTTGTCCGCCCACCTGCTAATTAAAACCTCCCGTCACCTGTATCCACCTATCACTTGCCAATCTTTGTCCCGCACCCCACCACCTTTTTTCTCGATTTCACCCCCCCAACTACACGCTTGCTGAGGTAGGGTCCCGACCCGACACGTCACCTGCCCATGTTCCTCCGGGGATGCTGCCTGACCCGCTGAGTTACTCCAAGACCTTGTGGGGTTTTTTTTTCTAATCCAGCATCTGCAGTTCCTGTGTCCTCTTTACTGAATTATAATGTTTCTGTTCCATTCAGTCCTTCTCATTGTATTCTCCCACCTCTTCTTGGCAACGGCTTTCTAAACCAGTGCTCATTGTTTCCTGCATTTTAGTTAGCTGTGTGCGGTGACTTTCTATTTGGTTAATGATTGCCAATTACTGCAGGTGTGTATTTGTTCCTCTATCTGCTGAGACAATTCTAGGAAGCTGCAGCTTGAAATTGTACAGTATCCAAGAAAAATACGTTAAATCAGCCTTCTATTGGTTTTCATTAAGAAATACTGAATTCATCCATTTATTTCTGAAGTCAAGGATCATCATGAACTTCAGTTCAGTTTTCGTGTATCGAGGTACAGTGAAAAGCTTTTGTTGCATGCTAACCAGTCAGCGGAAAGACAACAACATGATTACATGATCGAGCCATTCACAGTGTACGGACACAAGAAGGGAATAACGTTTAGTGCAAGATGAGGCCAGTAAAGTCCGATCAAAGATAGTACGAGGGTCACCAATGAGGTAGATAGTAGCTGTTCTCAATGAGAAGGACTGAATGGAACATAAGCATTATAATTCAGTAAAGAGGACACAAGACTGCTCTCTAGTTGTGGTAGGATGGTTCAGTTGCCTGGTAACAGCTGGGAAGAACCTGTCCCAGAATCTGGACGTGTGCGTTTTCACACTTCTGTACCTTTTTCCCGATGGGAGAGGGGAGACGAGGGAGTGGCCGGGGTGGGACTCGTCCTTGATTATGCTGCTGGCCTTGCCGGGGCAGCGTGAGGTATAAATGGAGGTTGGTTTGTGTGAAGGTCTGGGCTGTGTCCACAATTCGCTGCGATTCCTTGCGGTCTTGGATGGAGCTGTTCCCAAACCAAGCTGCGATAAAATCCTTCTATGCGCATCTGTAGAAGCTGTGGAGAGGTGTTGTGGACATGCCAAAGTTTCAGGAAAAGGATAGAATTCAAGTTACCCATTCAAAGTTCATTGTGGTAGACTTTGCAAAGAGTGTCAATTGTGTTTGATTTCATTGCAATAATATAATGAATAGATGTCAAGTTGGCAGCTGCAGACGTGGCTACTTGGCTTGGCTTGAGGCACCTCCGGTTCCTCGCTCGGTTCAACGAAGTCCTTCCCATTTCTGGCTTAAAAGTAAAAGGTTTTTCGATCTGACAAAGCACAAATGAATTAACAAGAATGCCAAAGCCCCGGAAGCAGTCATTATTCAAGACGGAGAGAACATTTCTCTGAAACGGCATTGTGTTCTTTTTCAGTGTCGTGTTCAGTGTTCGTTTAAGGGAGGACACTTGACTTGAGTCCCATTATCTGTGGCCTCAATAGCACAGCATTGATTTTTAACTTTCAACATTTATTCTCCGTGTAACTGTAAGAACCAAATTCTTTTCTGTGTTTACATCTGAGTACATGCTACCTTTGAAGGTTGATTTAAATTCATAACAACCCTTGAATTAAATTAGCAATTAATTTTAGGTTTCTAATTACCTTCGCTAATTCTGTCTCACGATATCCTTGATAATTATACAGAGTATGAGCCCAATTTTAATCTTGTTTCCTGTAGAAGCCAAGCTCCCTGGATGTTAAACAGAAAATGCTGGAGTAACTCAGCGGGTCAGGCAGCATCTCAGGAGAGAAGGAATGGGTGACGTTTCGGGTCGAGACTGATGTCAGGGGAGGGGGCGGGACAAAGATAGGATGTAGACGGAGACAGGAAGACTAGTAGGACAGCTGGGAAGAGGGAGGGGATAGA
This sequence comes from Rhinoraja longicauda, assembly GCF_053455715.1. NCBI lineage: Eukaryota > Metazoa > Chordata > Chondrichthyes > Rajiformes > Arhynchobatidae > Rhinoraja > Rhinoraja longicauda. The sequence goes on along the minus strand of NC_135981.1, from coordinate 6,952,663 downwards.
GAGGGGAAGTAAAATGGCTTGTAGAAACAACAATCTGCAGATGTTGGAAATACCTAGTGCTTGAGTAACTCAGCGGGTCAGGCGTTCGTGGAAAGGTTCTTCCGGACCAACACCTTTGACCACAAGTCCATCGGGCAGTGGTCAGCACGGAACGTCCTGCAGGCACTGCAGGGGGAATGACTCCATGGATCCTGTGGCCTGGTTCCCAGAGCAGACTGCCCAGCTTGTCTGGTGAAATGCCTCACTGCCAGAACTCACCAACAAGCACCAAGACCTGGCTTGGCTGGCGGTGAGGGGAGCCCTCCCAGTCAGATCCTTCCTGCACCGCCGGAACCTCACGGCTATCACACGCTTCCCTCGGGGCGGCTGCTGTGGAGAGGAGACGGCTGCCCACCTCTTCGCAGAGTGTGGCCTTGCAAAGAGAGTCCAATATAAGTGCCATCTTGCTTCAAATAATGGAACCAAAACTGACCGTTATTCCAGGCGTCGCCTCGTTAGTATCCTGTACAGTTTTTTCAATACCTCACCAGTCCCAAATACCAACCCCCTTGTTATAAATATCTATTTGCCATTTGCCTTATAACTATTTGCTTCACCTGCTTGTTAATTGTATCCTGTTAATTTATTTTACAGCTTTTCACTGTGCCTCGGTACATGTGACAATAAACGTAACTCAAACCCAAACTAAACCACAAACTCCCCTTGCACAGGAAGTACAATTTGCAACCTGCCACCATTTAGATGACAATCTTCCTTTACATTTCTCTTAACAAAGTGCTGTGGCTTCATTTCTCCCATTTACCAAGTTTTACATCACAACATGCCTTCCCATCTATTTTTATGCTATCGGCAATTTAAATAATGTCCGCTAGTTACATCTTTCCAACCTAAAAATGCCCCATTTATTCTGACTCCCTATCTTCCATGTAATAGCCAATCTTTAACACATGCTGACATGCTTCTCTTAATGCCATGAGATCTTATCTCGTGTACCAGCTTTTCATGAGGCACCTTGACAAATGTCTTCTGGGTCCATATGTCCTCCATCCACCGGTTCCTTATATCGACCCTACTCATTACGACCTCAAAGATCTCTAGCAAATGGTGTTGCTTCTATTTACTCTTCAGTGACATGAAGCTTCCGGCTGAGGTAATGCCAATGGACAATCATCTCACCAACTGCTGCATAACTAGTCACCAGATATCATGCAGCAGAATGCACAACTGATCCTCCTGCTACACCTTACACCACTCTCAAGTTGAAGTAACTCATATGTAGAAGTAACACTTTTCTCCAGGTGCTCCGGTTTCCTCCCAAACTCCTATAGGTTTGTGGGTCGAAGATAGACACAAAATGCTGGAGTAACTCAGCGAGACAGGCAGCATCTCTGGAGAGAAGGAATGGGTGACGTTTCGGGTCGAGACCCTTCTTCAGACTGCTTGAAGCTTCTGTAAACATTGTAAATTGTCCCGAGTATGCAGGATGGTGTTAGTGTGCGGGGTGATCGCTGGTCAGCACGGACTCGGTGGGCTGAAGGGCTTGTGTCCAGGCTGTATCTCTAAAGTCTCAAGTCTAACCTTCTGAGATGTGAGACTGACCCTACAGCAACCCAGAGCCAATGTGTTATGTCGAGGTCCCCTTTGCCTCTTGTTTGCTTTTCCCACACCGTCAGAAGCAAAGATACTAGAGGAGCAAGATAGACCACTCCGTTGAAATCGCCTATACTGAAGTGTAGTACGCAAAGGAGCGTAACGTCCGCCATTTTAGTAAGCAAAACCCGCCGTCCGCTATGCCTCTCGTAGTGTAATCAGTGTTTTGGGGGAAGATACCATGTGTGATGATACCATAAAAATGCAGAATATATCTCATCTATCAATTCACAGATTTTTGTTATTTTTCTTTAAAAATGTTTCTGCAAGTTTCTGCCTGCTAAAGTGGCGCCGTGACGTACTACGGTTCTTAGGGTTGAGTGGTCTATCTTGCTCTGCTCCATTATCTTTGGTCCGAAGCCAAAACAATCTCACCCAAGGGTATAAAAGTGTACCACAAGCCATTCGCACGCGAAGCACTGATATTGACAAACAATTACAAAATAATTCAGAAGCATGAATTTGCAATTATCATCAGTCACCAACACAAAACAATGGCTTTAGCTGACTTATTATAGACTGAAGGATCGAAGTTGCAGTTCAATAGTTTCATCTCGCGTCTTTTGTTTAATGAACCCCCGTCGTCTGCATGGTTCATAAACCTCACCATGGCAACAGTAAATGAAAAGTGCTCTGAGCATTTCCAGGCAGCGACAGGAATAGCTGCTGATGAGTAGAGCTCGGGTTGCAGTTGGACAACACTTGGATATTGTCCCACATTAAGTCCAATGGCGCCAACACATTGTTTGAGACGGCAAAACAGACTGCTACAGCAGGCAACCAATATGAGCTAAATTATAACCTGTAATTGTATCCGCCTATGGACACAAAAAAGTTGGAGTAACTCAGCGGGACAGGCAGCATCTCTGGAGAGAAGGAACGCGAAGTTGAGTTTCGAGCTGAGAAACGTCACCCATTCCCTCTCTCCAGAGATGCTGCCTGTCCCGCTGAGTTACTCCAGCATTTTGCGTCTCATCTTCAGTTTAAACCAGCATCTGCAGTTCTTTCCTACACGTTCTATCTGTTCAGGGCACACCAGAGATCTGTCAGGGTGAAAATATAGAAACAAGGAACTACAGATGCTGGTTTATACAAAAGGACTCAAAGACTCAGCGGGTCAGGGTAGCATCGCTGGAGAACTTGAATAGGTGACGTTTTGGGTCTATGCAAGGAATTAAATAAATAGAAAATGACGTGCCTAGGAGGACAGGTGCTCCAATGATGCCAGAATCAGATGTGATAGAAGACAACCTGACCTGCAGTGAGTATCTGCAGCGCAAGCAACTTCAGGCCTGAGTTTATAAGCTGGAGTTAGAGCTTCGAACTCTACCATGCATGTGGCTGGGGAAAGCTACTTGGGTTATTTGATCCAAAAGGAAATCGCACTCCTTAAATTAAGTTCACAGTTGATCAGTCGAGAGGGATGGGAGGATATGATTATGCGTAAGACAGCAATGGAAACCAATAGGTTGGATGAGTTTTAATAAATGCACTCATAGAGTGATACAGTGTGGAAACAGGCCCTTCGACCCAACTTGCCCACATCGGCCAACATGTCCCAGCTGTACTAGTCCCACCTACCTGCGCTTGGTTCATATCCCTCCAAACCTATCCTATCCATGCAACTGTCTAACTGTTTTGTAAATGTTGGGATAGTCCCTGCCTCCTCTGGCAGCTTGTTCCATACACCCACCACCCATTGCGTGAAAAAGTTACCCCTGTTAAATCTTTTCCCCTTCACCTTAAACCCATGTCCTCTGGTCCTCGATTCACTTACTCTTGGCAAGAGACTCTGTGCATCTACCCGAACTATTCCTCTCATGATTTTATACACCTCATTAAGATCTAATTAGTGTGAGATTCATGTCATCTGTGTGTTCAAGAACTATGACAACTTTAAGGGTGAACAATGTAACCACAATACTGCGATACGGGTCGTTAATCAAATCGGGGAAGTGAAAGGGAAGTCAATTGATATTTTTAAGGCAGTGATTGATATTGAATAGTGCAGGTGTCAGGGGTTACGGGCAAAGATACTAGAGGAGCATGATAGACCACTCCGTCGAAATCGCCTATACTGAAGTGTAGTACGCAAAGGAATGTAATGTCCGCCATTTTAGTAGGCAAAACCCACCGTTCGCTATGCCTCTCGCAGTGTAATCAGTGTTTTGGGGGAACAGTAAGTGTGATGATACCATAAAAATACAGAATATATCTCATCTATCGATTCAGAGATTTTTTATTTTTTTTAAATGTCTCTGCAAGTTTCTGCCTACTAAAATGGCGCCGTGATGTACTACGGTTTTTAGGGTCGAGTGGTCTATCTTGCTCTGCTCTATTATCTTTGGTTATAGGGAGAAGGCAGGAGAATGGAGTTAGGAGGGAAAGATAGATCAGCCATGATTGAATGGGCGGAGTAGACTTGATGGGCCGAATGGCCTAATTCTCCTCTTATCTTATGAGCTTATGAAAATGAAATATGATCATGATAGAGGCCAATACAGTTGAAGGGTAGAAACTGTTCTCTACTAGCTGTGATTGTGAGCCTGGAAGACAGTCCAATTTGAGGTTGAGGACATCTCCTTGGGGCTGGAGAGGAACCTGGAACGGGAGAGGGACGATGCAGATACCATGGGGCATGTGGAAACCAGCGCCATAAACAGGACCGAGAAGGAGTTTTAGTTTAGTTTAGAGATACAGCGCGGAAACAGGCCCTTCGGCCCACCGGGTCCGTGCCGCCCAGCGATCCCCGCACACTAACTCTATCCTCCACCCACTCCGGACAATTTTTACATTTACCAAGTCAATTAACCTACAAACCTGTACGTCTTTGGAGTGTGGGAGGAAACCGAAGATCTCGGAGAAAACCCACGCAGGTCACGGGGAGAACGTACAAACTCCGTACAGACAGCACCCGTAGTCAGGATCGAACCCGGGTGTCCGGCGCTTCATTCGCTGTAAGGCAGCAACTCTACCGCTGCGTCACCGTGACCACCCGGTTTTGCTGAAGGAGTAAGGGCAGCTCGGATCCAGTTTAATAACCAGAACCACATGCGTTATAGTCTTTAGATCAAGGCCACACGCAGATTAACATAGGATCAATGGTTAAGAGCGTTGACCGTGTGGCTCAATCATTGCTGTGGGAGAAACAAGTTTTATTTTCTGTGCCATTGACAGCAGTGCTGCAGAAAGTGGGAGATGATGCATTGGGACAGGTCTAATCCAGCATGGATCAGTTTCCTTGCAAACTAGAAGAACAAGAGCTGAAGATGAGGTTTTAAACTAAGCAGTAGGGGATCAAAAGCTGTTAGGAAGGGACTGTCTGTATCAAACGGTATAACACTGAAAAATGATATAATGTCAAAATTAAAGGCTCTCTATCTAAATGTACACAAAGTCAGGTGAATCAGTGACACAGTGAGAACTAGACAGGTTAAATTGATTAACTATCTGTAGATGCAGAGGGACCAAGGTGATTAAATAAATATTCTAGGATTGTTTACTTTTTTTAAAGTACCAGAGTCCCGGGTTCGAACCATACTACAGGTGCTGTCTGTACAGAATTTGTTCCTTCTCCCCATGAGCTGTGTGTGTTTTCTCCGAGATCTTCGGTTTCCTCCCACGCTCCAAAGACGTATATGTTTGTAGGTTAATAATAGGCTTGGTATAAATTTAAAAATTGTCCCTAGTGTGTGTGTAGGATAATGTGATTCACGTGTTAATGTGCGGGGATCGCTGCTCAGTACGGACTCGGTGGGCCGAAGGGCCTGTTTCCGCGCTGTATCTCTAAACTAAACTGAAAAAACAAACAGGCAAAATGGAAAAGCCCCTCGATCAGTGTATGCACTCGGTATTGCATGCATGGCTTCTTTTCTTTGAGTTCTGCTGCTACAGTAACTGATCACCGGCTTTTAAAATGCCAGCCCGTTCTTCAGTAGCCTCTGCCCTCATCCTCTGATCAATTTCTGCCTGTTTATAACTGTTCCTTTCACTTTGTTCCTTTCAGTTCAAGTCAAGTCTACTTTATTTGTCACATACATATACAAGATGTGCAGTGAAATGAAAGTGGCAACGCCTGCAGATTGTGCTAAAACTACATGGCCTGTGGGAAGAAACTCCGTCTCATCCTCTCTGTTTTCACAGCGTGACAGCGGAGGCGTTTGCCTGACCGTAGCAGCTGGAACAGTCCGTTGCTGGGGTGGTAGCACCCATACGTCCCCCATACGCATTGACTCTCAGGAAACTATTTCTTGCCAACACACTTTTCCCTTGCTGTGCTCTTTCCCATCTTTTCCCAACTCACTTTTGAGTCCCTTTGCAACTGACTGCGATTCATTCCAATTGAACACTGCTTCGTTCACCACAGGTTCCGACCTCCCCACCATCGAAAGGATCTACAGGAGTCGTTGCCTCAAAAAGGCAGCCAGCATCATCAGAGACCCACACCACCCTGGCCACACACTCATTCCACCCCTGCCATCGGGAAGAGGATACAGGAGCCTGAAAACCGTAACGCCCAGGTTCAGGAACTGCTTCTTCCCTGCAGCCATCAGGCTGTATACCCGCCTGCCCTCAGAAACCTTATGCCTGCCCATTGCAATCATCTATCTTCAGTTCAGTTTAGTTTATTGTCACGTGTACCGAGGTACAGTGAAAAGCTTTTGTTGCGTGCTATCCAGTCAGCGGAAAGACAGTACATGATTACAATCGATCCATTTGCATTGTATAGATACGTGATGAGGGAATCTTGAACCACTGCTTCACCAAGTCTGCAGGTCTGGGAACTTCTACGTTTACAATGGGTCAGTAACGTGATTGTCCGCTGCTGAGCAGAAGTCCTGACTGCATTTTTACCTCATGAACACAATCCAGCATCAGCAAAATGGAGACACAAGGACAAAATTCAGACGTGCAGCGATTCTATTTTTAGATAGTATTGTGAAGGCTAGCTCCTTGCGTGAACAATCGCCCCATGTGTCCAGGTTTACCAACTCCCCACTGTTACAGTGCTGTTGTGCTCCGCGCAGCCTGCGTTATGCATTCAGAGCTCTCTGAAGCTTGCTTCTCTCAAGCACGATGGGGAAGGACAGCACGATAATTCCAGCCAATTCCTGGAACATTACACAGATGGTTCGGCTTTCTGCCCCCACTAATGTCGATACAGGCAGCCACTATTCCTGCAAGTCCTGCCACAATGTGGACTCAGCAAACCAAGTCAGCAGTAACAGTCCGGAGGATAGATTCAGGCAATGTTTAAGAGATGGTTTAAGAGATCAGTATATTGACGTACCCAGTGAGGGAACAGGCTACTATTCTGTCACTGGGTGGTGATAACGCACACCTCCAGATTCAGGGATAGTTTCTTGCCAGCTGTTATCAGGAAACTGAACCAACAACTAGAGAGCAGTCCTGCTAGTCCTATCGTTGGAGACCCTCAAACTATCTTTGATCGGACTTTACTGGCTTTATCTTACACTAAGCGTTATTCACGTTATCCCCTTTGTCATGTATCTGTACATTGTGAATGGTTCAATCGCAATCATGCATTGTCTTTCCGCTGACTGGTTAGCACGCAACAAAAGCTTTTCACTGTACCTCGATAGACGTGACAATGAATTAAAACAAACTCAAGATCAAGGAATTGGCAGGGCAAGGGGAAATGTGATAGGAGAGTAATTCAGTGGGAAGCATGGAAATCTGCTCAAAATATTTCCATTGAGATTCGAAACACAAATGCCTTGCAAGTGTTAATCAGGATATCTTCCAAATTTAAAAAAAGGAAAATATGTATTTGGGAATTCAGTGAGTTGCCAGATGACTAGAGGGTGGCTAATGTTGTGCCTTTATTTATAGGTTGCAAGGAAAAGCCCTGGAACTATAGACCAGTGAGCCTAACATCTACAGTGGGCAAGTTACTGGCGAGGATTCAGAGGTATAGGATATATATGCATTTATATAGACAGGGTCTGATGAGGGATAATCAACATAGTATTTTATGTGGGAGATCATTTCTTATGAATCTGATTGAGATTTTTGAAGAAATAAAGAAAAAGGATAAAGAGGACAAAGCCATTGATGATGTTAATATGGACTTCAGCAAGGTATTTGATAAGGTTCTGCATGGTAGCATGCTTTGTAAGGCTAGATCACATGGGATCCAGTTGATGGTGGAAGGTTGGAGATCTCTGACTAGTGGTTTGCTTCAGGGTTTGGTGCTGGGCCCACTGGCATTTGTGGTTCATATCAAACAATGTGGATTAGGAATCCATATCTCATCCAATGGAACAAAAGCGGGCAGGTGGGACTAATGTTACTGGGGCATTTTGGTTGGTTTGGGTAAGTTGGGCCGAAGGGCCTGTTTCCATGCTGTACGACTATGACTCTCTGATAATTATATATTTTGGATCTTCCATATCTTTATGGAAAAGGCTCCGAAACACCCCTCTAGAATTAGTGGAGAACAACAACTCTAGAGTATCTGAGTAGCTGAAAGAAATTAGCATTAGTTTCTAAAACAAAAATGAAGAAATTAATGGGATTTGAATGTATCCAGTTTCCTCGCACATTTCTACAGGTTTGTAGGTTAATTGGCTTCGGTAAGAATTGTAAATTGTCCCTAGTGTGTAGGATAGTGTTAGTGTGCGGGGATCGCTGGTCGGCGCGGACTCCGTGGGCCGAAGAGCTTGTTTCCGCGCTGTATCTCTAAACTAAGCAAAATTAAACTAAAGTCAACTATGGAAAGGCAGGGCAGGCACAAGAGACCATAATTCCCACTCTACTATTACTTATGGAGAGTGCAGATGTTGGAATTTGGAGCAATAAACAAACTACTGGAGTTTGTTTTCTGACTGGGGGCCAGGCGGTGGCACAGCGGTAGAGTTGCTGCCTTACAGCACATGCAGCGCCGGAGATCCAGGTTCGATCCCGACTACGGGTGCCGTCTGTACGGAGTTTGTACGTTCTCCCCGTGACCCGCGTGGGATTTATCCGAGATCTTCGGTCTCCTCCCACATTTCAAAGACGTACAGGTATGTACGTTAATTGGCTTGGTGTATGTGTAAAATTGTCCCTAGTGTGTGACTGGGATAGTGTTAATGTGCGGGGATCACTGGTCGGTGTGGACTCGGTGGGCCGAAGGGCCTGTTTGCACGCTGTATCTCTAAACTAAACTAAACTAAACTAGACTAGACTGCTCCACATTTGTCAGTGCAGACTGTGAAACAATCCATGGCAAACCGTGAAGGCTGTCAGCACACAAATCCATCTTTTACAGAATGACCAAGGCCTTGGCTTTTTAAAAAAATGTTCCACGGGCCAGGAGCTCTGAAACAAATGGTAGTTCCTCAAATGCTGACTCTGCTAATCTCGAGCCCTGAAAGCAATTCTACAGCCTTGGTTTTGGTTCATCAGTCTTTGGCTCATCAAACGGCAGCTGATTCTGTTGATCTCAAGACCTGGGGTCAATTCTAAACCTTCATTTTATTTCATTTGCTTGACACCAACACACGTAACAGACCGGCCAAGCCTTCGAAAGCATCAGATTTGGTTAATATTTAATAATAATTAAACCAGCACACTTATGTACGCGTATACTTATACTGTATACTGAAAGGCTTGGATAGAGTGGATGTGGAGAGGATAGAAACATATAAAATTCTTAAGGGGTTGGAGAGGCTAGATGCGGGAAGATTGTTCCCGATGTTGGGGAAGTCCAGAACCAGGGGTCACAGCTTAAGGATAAGGGGGAAGTCTTTTAGGACCGAGATGAGAAAACATTTCTTCACACAGAGAGTGGTGAGTCTGTGGAATTCTCTGCCACAGAAGGTAGTTGAAGCCAGTTCATTGGCTATATTTAAGAGGGAGTTAGATGTGGCCCTTTTTGCTAAAGGGATCAGGGGGTATGGAGAGAAGGCAGGTACAGGTTACTGAGCTGGATGATCAGCCATGATCATATTGAATGGCGGTGCAGGCTCGAAGGGCCGAATGGCCTACTCCTGCACCTATTTTCTATGTTTCTATGTTTCTATGTTCTAGGATAGTTCCATAGTGGGAGAGTCTAGGACTAGAGGCCACAGCCTCAGAATTAAAGGACGTTCCTTTAGGAAGGAGATGAGAAGGAATTTCTTTAGTCAGAGGGTGGTGAATCTGTGGAATTCATTGCCACAGAAGGCTGTGGAGGCCAAGTCAATGGATATTTATACGGCAGAGATAGATAGATTCTTGATTGGTACGGGTGTCAGGGGTTATGGGGAGAAGGCAGGAAAATGGGGTTAGGAGGGAAAGATTGATCTGCCATGATCGAATGGAGGAGGGGAGTTGTTGGGCTGAATGGCCTAATTCTGTTCCTATTATTTATGACCGTATGACATGATACATTCCACTTATTATATATTCCACTTACATGAAGGGCCTGTACCTGTGCTTTACCTTTCTATATTAAGGATTATGGTAGATAACTGCCCAGCAATTAACAGCAACTAGGATGTTGCAAGGACTTAAGGGACTGTGTTACAGGGAGAGAGAGGTTGGACTTGCTGGGACTTTATTCCTTGGAATGTAGGAGAGTGAGAGGTGATCTTATAGAAGTGTATAAAATCATGAGGGTGAATAGAAAGTTGACCCTCCCACAGAACTGTAGGAAAGGGAATTCCAGGAATTGAACACAGCAACTCAGGCAACATCTCTGGAGAAAAGGAATAGGTGATGTTTTGGGTCGAGACTCTTCTTCAAACCAGCATCTGCAGTTCCTCCTACGCAATGAAGGAAGGATGATACACTCCTAAGTCAGGGTGGTTTAGCTCAGTAATTGCTTACAAAAGAAGCAGGTAAAAAGGGACAATTAAACATTACAGAACAAATGGCTAAACAGACGCCTCGGAGATTAAATATCCTGCTTGCTGTTAATTCAGCAGAGAAATATTGAAGAGCAGGATGGGGTAGATTTTTGAAAGCTGCTGAGAAGCTGAACAACTACTGAATCAATAGCATTTTACATTGGGGCGGACTGGGGTAAAACCAATTAACACTGCAATCATGAGACTTGGGAACGAAGTTGAAGAGGAAGAAAATAGCATTATCACGGTTCTTAATGCACATTGTCAAATCAATGTCATTTTTTACCTGTCCTTGAGAATGATAGGGGTTGTTAAGGATTTGTTTTGTGATGATTCCCTGTTATTGCCGAATCCATAAGCAATCTGCTATGCAATGAAGATTGCAACATATCAAATCGTACTATGATGAGGTCTACCATTGATTAAAATTGATTAAAAGCTTCGAACTGCTCGGAAAGTTAATTCACACTCAGTCTATTTGTGCTTAAAGATGCTATGCTCTATTTCCCAATGATTTTCTGTCCAATTGTAGGTCAAGCGAATAACATTAAAACTCTCCCAATTAAACCCGTTGCTTTAAACTCGGCCTGATTTAAGAGGGAGGTTCGAGCGGCAGTACAGATTATTGCAGGAACTCGGCTACACGATGAGCTACGGTAAACATGGGGTCATCATGGGATCCCACCATCGAAGGGATTTACGGGAGGCGCTGCCTCAAAAAGGCAGCTAGCATCATCAGAGACCCACACCACCCTGGTCACACACTCAAATCACCTCTGCCATTGGGAAGAAGGTACAGGTGCTTGAAAACTGTAACGCCCAGGTTCAGGAACAGCTTCTTCCCTACAGCCATCAGGTTATTAAATAATATACCCTCCATTAACCTGAACTACATAGACTATTATTGCACTATTATTGTTGTTTGCTCTTTACGTGTATGTAAGTGTGTGTATGTATATATACATATGTATATATATATGTGTGTGTGTGTGTGTGTGTGTGTGTGTGTGTGTGTGTGTGTGTGTGTGTATATATATATCTATATAGTATAAGAAAATAACTGCAGATGCTGGTACAAATCAAAGGTATTTATTCACAAAATGCTGGAGTAACTCAGCAGGTCAGGCAGCATCTCAGGAGAGAAGGAATGGGCGACGTTTTGGGTCGAGACCCTTCTTCAGACTGATGTCAGGGGGGCGGGACAAAGGAAGGATATAGGTGGAGACAGGAAGATGGAGGGTGATCTGGGAAGCGGGAGGGGAAGAGATGGACAGAGGAAATATCTAAAGTTGGAGAAGTTTTTTCTGGGGGGGCAGTATATATATATGTGTGTGTGTGTGTGTGTGTGTGCGTGTGTGCGTGTGTGGGTGCTGCTGCAAGTAAGAGTTTCATTGTTCTGTCTGGGACACACGACAATAAAACACTCTTGACTCTTGCCTCTTGCCTCTTGAATGAATCTCAGAATGAAATAATGCCAGAGTCTCCAAGTCCTACCGACTGCGAAGGGCAGTGAAGGATGCAAAAAGGAGGTACCGGGACAAGATGGAGTCACAGATGGAACAGCAGGACACCAGGCGCCTTTGGCAGGGGCTACGGACTATAACTAGCTACAGGTCCAGCACCCCCTCAACCGGAAGTGCCGGCTCCTCCTTAGCTGATGACCTGAACTCTTTTTACGCACGGTTTGAGACGGGTAACACCACCAGCTCGCCGTCTAAAAACAGCACCGAAGGGGCGCTGGCTGGCGAGGCTGGAGGGGGATCCACCACCGGGGATGTGCACACATTCTCGGTGTCCGAGCATGAGGTGAGGTGGGCTCTGACGCGTGTGAACACGAGGAAAGCTGGAGGCCCAGATGGTATATCTGGGCGAGTACTAAAGTCTTGTGCTACTCAGCTTGCTCCAGTGCTCACCACAATATTCAACCTCTCCTTGGCAAAGTCCGTGGTCCCTGCATGCTTCAAAAGATCCATCATTGTACCGGTGCCAAAGAATGCCTCTCCAGCTTGTTTAAATGACTACCGACCGGCGGCCCTCACCTCGGTTGTCATGAAATGCTTTGAGAGGCTAGTCAAGAAGCACATCTGCGCCCTCCTTCCTCGCAACATGGACCCACTACAGTTCGCATACCGTCCGAACAGGTCCACGGATGATGCGGTCTCCCAGGTTCTACACACCGCTCTCTCTCATCTGGACAGCCAGGGGGGCTATGTGAGGATGCTGTTCATTGACTTTAGTTCAGCATTCAACACAATAGTCCCCAGCAGACTGGTTGAGAAGCTGCTGGAACTGGGGCTTAGCACCATTCTGTGTGCCTGGGTCCTGGACTTTCTCACTGCCAGGCCCCAAGTGGTCAGGATGGGGGAACACACATCTAGCTCCCTCACCCTGAACAGAGGATCCCCCCAGGGCTGCGTCCTTAGCCCCCTACTGTACTCCCTGTACACACATGACTGTAGGGCCAGGTTCAGCTCAAACTCCATCATCAAGTTTGCTGATGACACTGTGGTGGTGGGCCGGATCTCCAACAATGATGAGAAGGCCTACCGGGAGGAGATGGCTGATCTGGCACTCTGGTGTCAGGACAATAGCCTCCTCTTGAATGTCACTAAAACAAAGGAGCTGATTGTGGACTTCAGAAGGGCTAAAAATCCAAGGACGTACACGCCACTGGAGATAAATGGGTCTATTGTGGATAGGGTGAGCAGTTTCAAATACTTGGGAGTCCGCATCGCAGAGGATCTGACGTGGGCAATGCACATTGCCGCACTGGTGGGTAAGGCTAAGCAGCGCCTTTACCACCTTAGACAACTGAGGAAATTCAGAGTGTCGCTGAGGATCCTTCATTGGGGTCTGGGGCTGTAGAGAGCATCCTGTCCGGCAACATTACAGTCTGGTTTGGGAACAGCTCTGCCCAGGACAGGATGGCCCTGCAGAGAGTAGTGCGTTCGGCAGAACGCACCATGGGAACTACACTCGTCCCCCTGCAGGACCTATACATCAGGAGGTGCAGATCCAGAGCAAGCAAGATCATGATGGACCCCTGCCACCCCAGTAACGGACTGTTCCAGATGCTACGATCAGGCAAACGCCTCCGCTGTCACGCTGTGAAAACGGAGAGGATGAGACGGAGCTTCTTCCCACAGGCCATCAGGACTGTCAACTTTGATAACCCCAGAGACTAAATTTTTGTCGACACTTTTTGTGCTATGTTTAGTAACTTATTAACTTTATTTATATGCTGTAACTGTAATTCTTTTTGTGCACAACCCGCAGGCATTGCCACTTTCATTTCACTGCACATCGAGTATGTGTGTGACAAATAAATTTGACTTGACTTGACTTGGAAGAGATGATCGTTATTTTATTGGGTGAAGGACCTCACAAAAATGACAAATTAAAGCTCCTATTGTTTGAACTCAAAGACCGCGTGATCAACAGAATCTGAAACCTGTGAGCCAGAATTTCCAAAATACACTTTTGATGCAGCAAAAGTAGACGGTTTAGGAATATTACAGTTGGCTGAAAGAAGACACCATCATTTATGTCAGTACCAGATATTCTTCACAGCAGGCTTTTCACACAAAAGACATATAAACACGGAAACCCACCCACCCGCCTTCGATCCTGAGCAACATGGTTCAAATTGATCTCGGGGAGTCCATTTCATGTATGAGTAGACTAGACAAAATAAGGACATAAACCACAGATGAAACTTGTAGCCCACATAGACCATCCCAGAATGCCCTGCTGCATAAAGACATTGGCATTTGAATGAAACAGACCAAGTTAAGAAGCAGATTTGGTTTTCTCAGGCACTTGAAGAGATGCTAGCAATTCCCGTGATACCTTGTGCTTTTCTTGCGGGAGACTGAATACCATGCATACAGGCAGCAGCTGAAGCCTGTCCCTGCTGCCCAGGAAGATTCCAGTGCAACCTGTCAAATAATTAGCAGTATTTTACCATTCATTGCCGCAGAGGGCTGTGGAGGCCAAGTCAATGGATTTTATTTTAATGTGGAGATCGATCGACTCTTGATTAGTACGGGTGTCAGTGGTTGTGGGGCTGAGAGGGGACAATAGATCAGCCGTGATTGAATAGACAATAGACAATAGACAATAGACAATAGGTGCAGGAGTAGGCCATTCAGCCCTTCGAGCCAGCACCGCCATTCAATGCGATCATGGCTGATCACTCTCAATCAGTACCCCGTTCCTGCCTTCTCCCCATACCCCCTCACTCCGCTATCCTTAAGAGCTCTATCCAGCTCTCTCTTGAAAGCATCCAACGAACTGGCCTCCACTGCCTTCTGAGGCAGAGAATTCCACACCTTCACCACTCTCTGACTGAAAAAGTTCTTCCTCATCTCCGTTCTAAATGGCCTACCCCTTATTCTTAAACTGTGGCCCCTTGTTCTGGACTCCCCCAACATTGGCAGAGTAGACCTGACGGGTCGAATGGCCTAATTCTGCTCCTACAACTAATGATCTAATGAAAACTGTTGCAAGAGTGGCTTGATTATCTGCTTTGATTCCATCTTGGAATGTTGAGTTCTCCACATAGAATTGGTTCTTTAGCTTTGCAACACGTCTCACCTCTGTTGGCTTTTTAACCAGTGACCTTCGGGGCACTGTACAATGTCACTGAAAGTCCCTTTCCATGTGAACGTCAAAGGTTCGGCCTTCAGAAACCACCCGTCCACTTATTAATTCCTTTATTCCTTCTACTTAAGTCTGTCAACAAAATCCAGAGGAATTTCTTCACACAGAGAGTGGTGAGTCTGTGGAATTCTCTGCCACAGAAGGTAGTTGAGGCCAGTTCATTGGCTATATTTAAGAGGGAGTTAGATGTGGCCCTTGTGGCTAAAGGGATCAGGGGGTATGGAGAGAAAGTAGGTACAGGTTAGCGAGCTGGATGATCAGCCATGATCATATTGAATGGCGGTGCAGGCTCGAAGGGCCGAATGGCCTACTCCTGCACCTATTTTCTATGTTTCTATGTTTCTATGAATCACAAACCTCCTGTTGAAATATTATCACATGCTAGAGACCTTAACTTTATCATAAATGGTGGAACTTTTTTGTGTGTTAGCGGGAATAATCCTCAGTGCTGAGACTATTCCAAACATAGGCACCACTAATAAACGAGAAAGCCCATGTTCTCTGAAGGATTTGCTTCATTAATGCCCCCCTACTTTTTATTGTAAGAGAGGGTTTTAGATGATGATTAGTTTATGTAAGTCAGTAATCTGCATTCATCTATGTAATTAGGTTACTGCCTGTATAGATCCTATTTTATATAATGTGCCTATAATTTGAAATTGACAATAGAAAGCATCTCCTTCCCGGTCCATTTGGCAGATGTGTGGAACAGCCTCTGTTTCAGTCCTAATTCGGCCCACTAATTCTCCTGTTTGTCAACAGCTGCACTTGTGCAACCATGTTACTTATGCTGCCAATTTCCACACCCACACTCACGTTCACATTGGTCAGCCTTTGACTCTTCCCTCCCTCGTCTGGATCGCTGACTCAGAAGATGGACTAGCTACCCATAGACATGAAATGATGGAGCAGCTTAGCGGGACAGGCAGCATCTCTGGAGAGAAGGAAGAGGTGACATTTCGGGTCGAGATCCTTTTTCAGACTCTGCCGAAGAAGGGTCTCGACCCGAAACATTACCCATTCCTTCTCTCCAGAGATGCTGCTTGTCCCGCTGAGTTACTCCAGCATTTTGTGTCTATCTTCGATTTAAACCAGCATCTGGAGTTCCTTCCTACACATAAAAGTGTACAGCACAGGAACAGGCTTAAAAATCTCCATGCCAAACATGATGCCAAAACCACCTCTTATCTGCTTGCGCTTAATCAATATTTCTCCATTGCTTACATGTCCACATGCCTGTCCAAATTTCTCTTAAATGTCATTATTGTATCTGTCTCCACCAACAACCATTAATGTGCATTTCATGCACTCAACACCTTCTGTGTAAAAAAAACTTGCCCAACACATCTTTTTCAAACTTTGCCCCTTTCACCTTAAAGCTATGTCCTCTAGTATTTGATATCAGGAAAAAGGTTTTGACTGTCCATCCCATCTATAATTCTCATAATTTCATATACATCTATCAGGTTTCCCCTCAACCTCCACCGTTACAGGGAAAATAATCTAAGTCTCTCTGTACCCAATACCAGCAATACCAGGCAGCATTCTAGTAAACCTCCCCTGCATCGTATCCAAAGCTTCCACATACTTCCAGTAGTGGGGCAACCAGATTTTCAGGCAATATTCCAAATGCAGCCGAATCAAAGCCCTATAAAGTTGCATTATGACTTCCTGACTCAATGTCCCAAGCAATGAAAGCAAGCATACCATATGCCTTCTTTACCACTCAGACCACTTCTGTTTTCACTTTCAATCAATTCCAACCCAGGATCTTCAACCTTACTGCTCTAACCCTCAGATGCCGCCTGACTTGCAGAGTATTTTCCAGTATTTTGTTTTTAATCCGGGTGCTTTTATTTTGCACTAAGTTCAAATTCTCGAATTTTACTCATTTTTTCTGGATTGTTAATGTGGCCTCTGCTTTCTCAGCTATGTTGTCCTGTATGATATGTTCTGATAAAGGGACTTGCTTGGCATTTGGGACTTTCTGCTCATTTCTAGAAATTTTGCAAAGATCGCGGAGCTCGCTGTCTCAGGTTGAGACCGGTCGGGAGCTCCAAAAGCCTCACAAAAGTTCGACTGGTCCCGACCCGAGGGTAGATCGCCTGGGAGCTAAGATCCCCCCCGATACAGGAGCTGGATGGCCCTGAAGAGGAAAGCCCACCGCCGGCTACGGGAGCCAAGATCGTCCCGTCAACGGAAGGTTAGAGGCCGCCAACCGCTGGAGGACAAAGAAGGGAAGAGATTGAACTTTGTTTTGCTTTCCATCACAGTGAGGAATGTGGAGGAGTCACTGTGGTGGATGTTCATGTTAAAATGTATTTTGTGTGTCCTGTTGCTTTATATTTTAATGACTGTATGGCAAATGAAGTTCCTCGTATGTTGCAAAACATACTTGGCTAATAAAGTGTTATTGAGATTGATTGATTGATTGTGATTGTGATTGAGATTTACAAATTTTCACAGATTCTCTTTATGCAAAAAAACAATTCTGCAGGAAACAGGATAATTCAGAAATACTACAGACTAACGTAAACTGGTTTAGTTTAGTTTAGAGATATAGCGCGGAAACAGGCCATTCAGCCCACCAAGTCCGCACAAATCAACGATCCCCGCACACTAACACTGCCCTGCACACACACAGGACAATTTGACATTTACACCAAGCCAATTAACCTACAAACCTGTACGTCTTTGGAGTGCGTGTTGAACGTATTGAACAGACAGGAGAGGAAAGTGATAACACAACCTGCATTTATCAATCTTTGGGAGAGAATGGAAAGAATACTAAATCACCATTCAGTTGATCTGGTGGTAATGAAGACGTTCTGGGCCTGTCTTGGCCAAATTGGTAAAGAAGTCCTTGAAACTCATCTCATTAAAGGATAGAGATTGAAAACATGGAAAGTGGTTTCATAGATTTACTTAGGAATCTACGTCAGTTCAATGTGGCCTGAACCGTATAATGGGTAAGAAGTATTTTTCAGATGCTGAAAATCTGAACAAAACAGTATTAAATCAGTGTTGTGTGGCATCCGTGGAGAGAGAAGCAGAGTTAATTTATCAAGTCAACGATAATGTAACAAGAGATAACTCATTCGATTTTTGCAATAACCATCTTGTTTTATTCTTCCACTATTATCTGCTTTGACATTTATTCTCTCTTGCAATCGGCTGCAAACCCGTCTCCATGATTTCTCCTGTCTTTCCCTTTTACAGCTTGAGTGCCATTAAATTTTTCCCGGTCATGATGAAAGGTTGTTGACCTAAATTGTTAACGCTGTATCTCGTACACCACAGAAAGCATCTGCTGAGTACCTCCAGCATTTTCTGCTTTATGTGATAAGAGTCCAAAATCTACCTAAGATGGATGACCATTAATTAGTTGGTGGATCCTATGAAACATTCGTTACTTATTTTCGTAAGTTCATAAGACATGGGAGCAGTATTTGAGGTCATTCAGCCCGTCGAGTCTGCTACTCCACTCGATCTTGGCGCTCGATCTTTCCCCCTCAACCCCATTCTCCTGCCTTCTCCCCCTAACCTTTGACGCCCTTACTAATCAAGGACCTATCAATCTCCGCCTTAAAAATACCCAATGACTTGGCCTCCACTGTTCTCTGAGGCAATGAATTTCACAGATTCACCACCTTCTGGCTGAAGAAATTGCTCCTCACGCTGTATTTTGTCGTGAGAAGTTGTTACTCTTGGTGAGAGATGTATTCGGATAAGAGTTGACTATCAATCACAGATCCAAGCCAAACCTTCCAATATCCAAATGTTACTGGAAACATTTCTGGAATAAATGATGCTTGGACTAAAGATTATTTAATGGTTGGAAAACAGTAACATAGGGGTTCAGGGCTCTTCCATCCAGCCTTTGGTTAACAGAACTTGAGCTGAATTTTAACTTGCCCAACTCACCTCCTGTCTTAGTTCAGTTTTACTGAAATCACTCGTGATTTGCAACCTAAACGATTTATTGAATAAGTCTTGCAGACGTTATCCGTCCACTCTGTGACAGCGTGGGTTTTCTCCGGGTGCTCCGGTTTCCTGCCACATTCCAAAGTCGTGCAGGTTAATTGGCTTCGGTAAATTGCCCCTGGAACTAGTGTAGTGGAATGGTGTTGTCAAGCTGGAAAGGGTGCCAAGAAGATTTATGAGGATGTTGCCAGGACTCAAGAGCTTGGGCTATAGGGAAAGGTTGAGCAGGCAGGGACTCTACTCCTTGGAGCGCAGGAGTATGAGGGGTGATCTTATCATGGTGTACAAAATGTCGAGAGGAATCGATTGGGTGGACGCACAGAGTCTCTTGCTCAGAGTAGCGAAATTGAGAACCAGACGCCATGGGTTTACGGTGGGGGGGGATAATAATTAGGAACATGAGGGATAACCTTTTTACAAAATGGTGGTGCGTTTATGGAATGAACTGCTGGAGGAGGTAGTTGAGGTAGATACATGATTAAGGAACATTTAGACAGTTACATGGATAGGAAAGGTTTAGTGGCATATATCTGGGCCAAATATAGGCAGGTGGGACTAGTGTAGATGGGATATGTTGGTCGGCGTCGACTCGTTGGGCTGAAGAGCCTGTTTCCACGCTGTTTCCTCTAAACTAAACTAAACATTTTTTTGAACAGTGCACAGTGTAAAAAAAAACCCTCTAATGGTGGAATTTTAGAAACTTTATTTATTCGCCAATTAATATTACATAGGTTGAAAAATACAATCTGAAAATCAAACTCCTTCAGTGTAAGGCCAACATGTTGGTTGCAAGTAGCTAAGGGGTCAGTTGTTCTTCAATATTAGTGACAATGCCTGTCTTTTATAAACTGAAATACTTGGTAAAGAAAATGCCATGCTGCATTTTCTTGTATGTCCCTTACAAACTGTGCATCAAGCAGAAAAATACAAGATCATATTAGATCCAAATAGTGGAATTTGCCCTAGTTGGAGAAACTCAAACTACATCCTAAATATGAAAGTAATTAAAAAAAGGAAATTTGCATTTAAATACAGCAATATCATTTATGTTTTGGAATTGCCCCAAAGCATTTTACAGCAAATAAACCAGTTCAAATCAAAGGTTATCAGTGTGAAACATAGTCATAGTCATAGAGCCATACGGCGTGGAAACAGGCTCTTCGGCCCAACTTGCCCACACCGACCAACATATCCCACCTACACTAGTCCCACCTGCCTATATTTGGCCCAGATATATGCCTCTAAACCTTTCATATCCATGTAACTGTCTAAATGTTCCTTAATCATTGTGGTGGTATCTACCTCAACTACCTCCTCCAGCATCTCATTCCATATACCCACCACCATTTTGTAAAAAAGTTATCCCTCATGTTCCTAATTAATTTTAACCCCCTCACCGTAAACCTATGGCGTCTGGTTCTCAATTTCGCTACTCTGAGCAAGAGACTCTGTGCGTCCACCACCCGATCTATTCCTCTCGACATTTTGTACACCATTATAAGATTGCCCCTCATACTCCTGCGCTCCAAGGAGTAGAGTCCCTGCCTGCTCAACCTTTCCCTCTAGCCCAGGCTCTCGAGTCCTGGCAACATCCTCATAAATCTTCTTGGCACCCTTTCCTGCTTGGCAACACCTTCCTATAACATGGTGCTCAAAACTGAACGCAATCCTCTAAATGTGGCTTCACCAATGTCTTATACAACTGCAACATGACCTCCCAATTTCTACGCTCAATACCTATTATTTTGCAGAGAAGTATCTCTCAACAGCTGATATGCTAAGTTTTTTTTAAATTACAACTGATGAAAACTCTTTTGACCGGCATTCTGTGTTGTCATGTAAGAAACTTTGAAAATTGTTCTACTGCCTGAAGTACTGAGTTTGAGAGATTTCCAAGAAGACTGAGATGGGAAAATCAACTCGGAGTCACGTGCGCAAAAGCACATTGAACGGATTGAAGTCGGTGGAACTGAAAGTCAGGAGACACATGAAACCAACAATTGGTACTCTCTCAAGTATTTAACACGAACAATGAAAGATACCTTTTCCCCCTTTGTTCCAGTACCCTGTATCTTACCATGTTGGATACAGCCTCCTTGGTGAGGTTCAGCTTCAGTTCTGCGCCTGTGGAGAGCTAGTTGAGTCCACTAACGGGAGCATGGTTTTTTGGTCTCTCGGGGTTTTTAGTTTTGGCTAATTCTTTTCAAAGTAGAGTTGTTTTGACCTTGAAGTTTTCACTCTAAGAAGGCGATCAGAAAAAACCCCAAACATTCCGATGTTCTTCCTAAGTGGATAAGGTATTTGAAGAAGGGTCTCGACCCGAAACGTCACCCATTCCTTCACACCCAAGATGCTGCCTGACCTGCTGAGTTACTCCAGCATTTTGTGAATAAATCGATAAGGTATTTGAGGTCATTCAGCCCATCGAGTCTGCTACACCACTCGATCTTGGCTCTTCTATCTTTCCCTCTCAACCCCATCCTCCTGCCTTCTCCCCCTAACCTTTGACGCCCTTACTAATCAAGGACCTATCAATCTCCGCCTTAAAAATACCCAATGACTTGGTCTCCACTGTCCTCTGTGGCAATGAATTCCACAGATTCACCACCTTCTGGCTAAAGAAATTCCTCCTCACACTGTATTTTGTTGTGGGAAGTTGTTACTCCTGGAGTGGATAAGGTGCTCAGTTCTAACTTGTGATCGTATCCCACTGGTTAAATTAGTTACATCTAATTAGCTAGCGAGATGCCCAATATAAACAGCCCCAGAAATGGCAAAACCTAACTGTTGCACTTCCCAAGGTCAAAATGGACGGTTCCATCTGTAACGTCTCTTTCCTGAATTACCTTCCCACACTAACGTACTGCATTTCCAAATACTCCACCTGTGTAAGCTTTGTCCACCTGATCACCTCTGTGATTTTAGATACTCTATACATTAGGTCGTGATCTACGGTTTTTAACCATTTACATGGTAAAAGGGAACACCCTTCTATATCTGCTGCTTCTACTTTTCCCAGTCTGATAAAGGGCTTCGACCCAAAACGTCTCTATTCCTTTTCTCCAGAGGTACTGCCTGACCCGCTACGTTACTCCAGCACTTTGTGTCACTCTTCTCCATTCATTTTTTTTGATATTTCTAAACAAGTGTAGACTCATTTAGCAAGGGTCAGCAACCACTGAAGATCATCTCCGATTACACCAGGGAAGCTCCATAACTTTGCTTCACTCTCTCATCTCTTTAGGTTGCAAAGAGAGAGGGGGAAAGAGGAAGTGGGAGAGAGAGGGGGGTTAGAGAGAGAGAGACAGAGACAAAGAGAGACAGAGAGAGAGATGGACAGACATTAAAACCTGGGCTAACTTAAGATGAAACAATGTCCTTCAGAACATATTAAATCACAGTCTTATTCCGATCCTGTTGCTAACTCATTCCTTATCCTATCCTTAGTTTTGAAGAGCATTTCATGAGCAGTATGCTCTTGAGGTACAGTAAATTGTGCCCTCTTAATCTGAGCACAGTCTTGGGCAGTGTATCCAACGCATTCACTATTATTTATTTTTGGCAACCAATTTTTAAAACAAGGTAGTTTGGGAGATCAAGGGAAGAGGCCAGAGTTATGGTCCACAGCTCTCCAAGAACTGACCTTCCACTTCAACCGTTACAGCGTCACAGATTGTTTTTGGGGGGTTCTAGTGTCGCCTCCTCCTCCTCCTCCTCCTCCTCCTCACCGCTGTCCGCACCCCGAGGCGAGAATTGGAAGTGCCCCCCCCCCCCGTTACACCACCGTGCTAATCATGGAGGAGGCCTCGGACTTTGTCTGCTTGCTGGGCAGTGACTTCAGGTACTCGAGGTGGCGCCTGGCGTCCTCCTGATTCTGCCGCACATAGTACACCAGGTAGGAGATGACCATGGTGAACCAGCCAAACATGATGATCAGCATCGCCACGTCGGTCGTCTTCTTGTGCACGTTGCAGAAGTTGACGTGGTGGGCGACCTCCAAGAAAGACTTCTTGGTGTGCTCCTCGGGGTAGGCCGAGGCGCAGATGATGTCATTGGAGGACTCCACTTTCACCGTGACAGTCTTGATCATCTCCTGCAGCTCGCAATTGCAGAACCAGGGGTTGTCGGAGAGCTTGATGACCGCTTTCAACCTTCTGAAGACCTCCTTGTTGACAGTCACCAGTTTATTGTGGGAGAGGTTCAGGAACTTCAAGCTGTCGTTCAGCCCTCGGAAGGCGCCCGTCTCTAAGTGTTGGATGGCGTTGTTGGACAGGTCCAGCTCCTCCAGCTCGTGGAGGTTCCTGAAGACGTCGTGCGGAACGGACGTGATTTGATTGGAGTCTAGGTAGAGCTTCCGAGTGTTGTTGGGAATGTCTCTGGGCACCTCCTTCAGATGCATGTCGCTGCAGCGCACTGTCAGTTTGTTATCCGGGTCGGAACAGTAGCAGCCCTTGGGGCAGGTGGTTGCCGAGTTAAAGCAGAAGGTCATCAGGACAAAGCTTTGTAAGAGCAGCCACATGGCGACAGAGTGTCGCAGCAGCAGGTTCCTCAGCTCCATTCTGGGGCATCGGCATAATCCTGCAAACCCTCCGATCCACAATGGAGCCCCCACTCCGTGGCACCTCGGCTGCAAGCTGCAAGGAAGGGAAAGGAGCCAGTTCAATAAAGCAGGTGCACTCATTTTTTCAGTTTAGAGATACAGCGCGGAAACAGGCCCTTCGGCCCACCGGGTTCACACCGACCAGCGATCCCCCGCACACTAACACTCTCCGACACACACTAGGGGCAATTTCACATTTATACCAAGCCAATTAACCTACAAACCTGTACGTCTTTGGAGTGTGGGAGGAAACCGAAGATATCGGAGAAAACCCACGCAGGTCACGGGGAGAACGTACAAACTCCGTACAGACAGCACCCGTAGTCGGGATTGAACCCGGGTCTCTGGCGCTGTGAGGCGTCAACACTACCGCTGCGCCACTGTGCCACATTGATACAGCACACTTTCAGGTTGCCACAAAACACTTTACAAATATGTGCCTTTCAAGTGTAAAGTAGGAAATTGTTACTTTACGAAATGGTTAAAATTTCAGACACAAGGAATTGCAGATGCTGGTTTACAAAATAAGACACAATGTGCTGAAGAAGGGACCCAAAATGTCTCCTATCCATGTTCTCTACAGATGCTGCCTGACCCGTTGAGTTACTCCAGCACTTTGTATCAATAGTTAACATTTTAGTTGTGTCAAACATTTACCAAATTGAACCTACTTCTTTGCTGATGGATAATATGTTCTCTCATTATATGCTCTCACTATTCTGCAAGAATTGCACCAAAACCATTATTATTATCTAACCCTTTATCATATCATATCATCATATCATCATATCATCATATCATATATCTACAGCCGGAAACAGGCCTTTTCGGCCCTCCAAGTCCGTGCCGCCCAGTGATCCCCGTACATTAACACTATCCTACACCCACTAGGGACAATTTTTACATTTACCCAGCCAATTAACCTACATACCTGTACGTCTTTGGAGTGTGGGAGGAAACCGAAGATCTCGGAGAAAACCCACGCAGGTCACGGGGAGAACGTACAAACTCCTTACAGTGCAGCACCCGTAGTCAGGATCGAACCTGTGTCTCCGGCGCTGCATTCGCTCTAAAGCAGCAACTCTACCGCTGCGCTACCGTGCCGCCCTATGCTTTAGTGTTAGGTGTTTTGGGTTGACTGAGAGATCAGGTCATTCTCAATTGAATTCTGGGCAATCTGAAGTTACAAACCAATAGAAATACAGCATGGAAACAGGCCCTTCAGCCCACCGAGTCCGTGTCGACCAGCAATCACCCTGCACATTAGCACCATCCTACACACCAGGGACAAGTTACAATTTACAGAAGCCAAATAACGTACAAACATGTACGTCTTTGGAGTGTGGGAAGAAACTAGAGCACTCGAGAAAATCCACAGGGAGAACGTACAAACTCCGCTCAGACAGCACCTGGAGTCAGTAACGAACCCAGGTCTCTGGAGCTGTAAAGGCAGCAACTCTACCACTGCGCCACAGAGTCATCCTGTGGTAGGGTGTAATGCTCTAGTGAAGAGGCAGCTCCTGCCCCTAAATTAATCACTGGGATAGACCAGAAGAACCTATGAAGAGGCTACAGGTTGGGCCTTGACATGAAATACCCAAAAACCACCTCTTGTTGCAATTGCCAGCCAGAGAAAAAGAATGAAGACTGAAAATCTGAAGAACACACAGCTTATTTTTACTCTGATCAATCTCTTCTATTGTGCAAGGCATTGGTTAGGATTTGCCAGGACTTGAGGGCCTGAGCTATAGGGAGAGGTGGGGCACGAGGATGAGGGGTGATCTTTTAGAGATGCATACAATCGCGAAGGGAGTAGATAGGGTCTTTTTTCCTCAGAGCAGGGGATTCAAAAACAACAGGGCATGTGTTTAAGGTAAGCAGGGAGAGATTTAATACTAACCTGAGGGGTAACCTTCACTCAGAGGGTGGTGGGTATTGGAACGAGCTGCCAGAGAAGGTGGTTGAGGCAGGTACTATAACAACATTTAAAAGGCACTTGGACAGGTGCATGGATGGGAAAGGTTGAGAGGGATATGGGATGAACGCAGGCGAATGGGACTGGCTTAGATGGTACGATGGTCAGCATGGACGACTTGGGCCACGGGGCCTGTTTCCGTGCTGTATGTCTACGATGATTGGAAATATTTGTTTTGAATGGCGACCCTGTATTTTGTTTCAAGAGTGCAATTTTCAAAATGTAGATAGTCTGCACAATCAGGACAATCGCATTTGTTTGTGGATATAGAATAGAGCAGGATAATCAATACCATATCCATGGCAACCGGAGAAGATAAAATCAATACTGAAAAACTCTTGACTATGAATGTGGAGCCGTTATTGTTCTTATCAATTTAGTTCCAATTTATTATAGAGCGCTGATTTTTTAGAGTTTAGATTTAGAGATACAGCGCAGAAACAGGCCCTTCGGCCCACCGGGTCCGCGCCGCCCAGCGATCCCCGCACACTAACACTATCCTACACCCACTAGGGACAATTTTTACATTTGCCCAGCCAATTAACCTACATACCTGTACGTCTTTGGAGTGTGAGAGTAAACCGAAGATCTCGGAGAAAACCCACGCAGGTCACGGGGAGAACGTACAAACTCCGTACAGACGGCACCCATAGTCAGGTTGGAACCTGAGTCTCTGGCGCTGCATTCGCTGTAAGGCAGCAACTCTACAGCTACGCCACCGTGAAGTGTACAGCGCACCATACAGCTTCCCCAAAGGTAGACACAAAATGCTGGAGTAACTCAGCAGGTCAGGCAGCATCTTGGGAGAGAAGAACTGGGTGACGTTTCGGGTCGAGACCCTTCAGGAAGATAGAGGGAGATCTGGGAAGGAGGAGGGGAAGAGAGGGACAGAGGAACTATCTAACGTTGGTGAAGTCGATGTTCATACCACTGGGCTGCTGTTCCTCTAATTTCCGGTGAGCCTCACTATGGCACTGGAGGAGGCCCATGACAGAAAGGTCAGACTGGGAATGGGAGGGGGAGTTGAAGTGCTCGGCCACCCATTCCCAGTCTGACCTTTCTGTCATGGGCCTCCTCCAGTGCCATAGTGAGGCCCACCGGAAATTGGAGGAACAGCACCTCATATTTCGCTTGGGCAGCTTGCAGCCCAATGGTATGAACATCGACCTCCAACTTTAGATAGTTCCTCTGTCCCTCCCTTCCCCTCCCCCTTCCCAGATCTCCCTCTATCTTCCTGTCTCCACCTATATCCTTCCTTTGTCCCGCCCCCCTGACATCAGTCTGAACAAGGGTCTCGACCCGAAACGTCACCCATTCCTTCTCTCCCGAGATGCTGCCTGACCTGCTGAGTTACTCCAGCATTTTGTGAATAAATACCTTCGATTTGTACCAGCATCTACAGTTATTTTCTTACACAAAATGCTAGAGTAACTCAGCGGGACAGGCAGCATCTCTAGAGAGAAGGATTGGGTGATGTTTTGTGTCGAGACCCTTCTTCTCCAAAGTCTTTTAACAGCTAAACAAAAAAATTGCCAAACAATGATAACATCTGAAAAAACACCCTGAAATGAACCAAATTTGAATAAAACAAGTCATAGGGATAGGATTTATTTTTAAATATTACAAATAATTTTAGTATTCTTTTAATGCGGATATTGTGAAAGTACTTAGAACTAAATGCAAAATGTTACGAGGATGTTGCCAGGACTAGAGGGTCTAAGCTGTAGGGAGAGGTTGAGTAGGCTGGGACTCTATTCCTTGGAGCACAGGAGGATGAGGGGTATAGAGGTGTATAAAATCATGAGAGGAATAAATCGGGTAGATTAACAGAGCCTCTTGCCCAGAGTAGGTGAATCGTGGACCAGAGGACATAGGTTTCAGGTGAAGGGGAAAAGATTGAATAAAAATCCTGATTACAGGTGCTGTCTGTGTGGAGTTTGTACGTTCTCCCTTTGACCACGTGGGTTTTCCCCGGGCGCTCTGGTTTCCTCCCACGGTCCAAAAACGTACAGGTTTGTTGGTTAATTGGCTTCGGTAAAAACTGTAAAAATTGTCCCTAGTGTGCAGGATCGTATCAGTGGACGGGGACCACGGGTCGGCACGGACTCGGTGGGCCGAAGGGCCTGTTTCCACGCTGTATCTCTAAACAAAACCAAATGTAAAGATTTCTATAAAGCTGAGTGACTGGCAGGTGAAACACAGGGGGAATCGAACCGACGCCCAGCTGGCACCCGGGCAGTAACTGGTGAGGATGCTTCACAAGCAGAGAAACAGCCAGGTTTCGACTTGTTCCAATGCCCTCCTCCCTGAGCTGCAGAGGCAGCCATTTCCAAAACTACTGATTTGCAAATTCAAAACAACCAGGCGCCTGCCAGCCAGCCAGCTCCATCCTGCAGTGCAATGAGAGGGAGCTGGTGGTCTCATATTGGTGCCACACTGTATCTCCAGTATTCATTGGGAGAGCAGGTCATTCATTACCTCCTCTAGTTGGGTCTGAGCCAAAAAACCTTAATATCTAAACTACCAAATCGAAGGCATCACAAAAGGCTGGAGTAACTCAGCGGGTCAGGCAGCAGCTCCGGAGAGAAGGAACGGGTGACGTTTCGGGTCGAGACCCTTCTTCAGACTGATGGGAGTCAAGCTACCAAATCTCAACTTTTTAAATGCATGTACTACCATTTTGCAAATTAAATAGTTGGTGCTTTGACATCGAAATTTTGGAAACCAATTCTTATTTTTATGCTTCATGATTACATCGACAGCTGTATTGTCTTTTGATTGTGTGCCAAATGCATGGATTGAGGTGTAATTTTGAAGAAGTAGGGGAAAGGTTTTTAACTGCCTCACATTCCTCAACTGAGAATTAGGCCTCCAGAGTTCATGCTGAAGTGGATCGCTCACTATTAGCTGCCCTGCTGAATTCTCACAAGAGACCTGCAGCCGTTACCACCAAATTCATTGCTAGACCATCTCTGAAAATAGGTGGCAACACCTCCTCCACAATAATTCTCAACGCCAGGGTCCCCCAGGGATGCATTCTCAGTCCCCTTACTGTAATACGATACGACACAATAGACCTTAATTTATCCCAGGAGGGAAAATGATCTGCCAACAGTCAGAAAAAACACAAAACACATGAAACATGAAATAAAAGTGAGGAGTGGAAAGGCTTGGGGGGTGTGCAAAGATTGAGGAGGGGGGAGGGGAGGGGAATCGGTCTCAGTCTACCCCACGACAGAAGGGGGAGGAGTTGTAGAGTTTGATAGCCACAGGGAAGAAGGATCTCCTGTGGCGTTGTGTCCTGCATCTTGGCAGAGCCAGTCTGTTGCTGAAGGTTCTGCTCTTTGTTACCCATCCCCCAGCAAGGAAAATAGCCAACGATCGTAATAAAACTTAAAATCAATTTTCTTTAGAACCAACTTTACCGATTGCAGAAAGTTAAACGATATGTGAAAAGGCTATCTCCAGAAGCTTCTGGAGGGAAGAGCTCAACAGAAATACTCACAATGAAATGACACAGTGTGAAAGATCAGCAGTGCATTTGAACGGCTGTTGGTTTGGAGCCAGTGGTTCATTTAGAATTCCTTTGACACGTTAGCGATGGCATCTCTCGCACTGCAGTCCGTCCTGGTGCTCAGGGGCTTTACAGCCTTCAGTCTCCATGCCTGTGCTGCCCCCAGGCTGACAAAGGGCCAGGGCACCACTATCCCAAGTCAAGACAGCCCAACATGCGCGTGATCACCAATCAATGGAAGAAGAGAAGCGGCAACCGAAGGGGTCGAGTGAATGGCCAGAGATGTGTGGAAAGAGTCAGCCTAGGAATGAGGCAACATTGGGGTAAACTGCATCTGGGCCTCCTTCCCATTGCCAAGAAATCCTATTCTTGTCCACAAGCAGTGTCTGCCAGAATTAGCGAGAAAGCGGAATGGGCAGCTGCTGGAGGCGATCGGTGGCATGTTTGCAGTCATAAGTTCATGAGTGATAGGAGCAGAATTAGGCCATTTGGCCCATCAAGTCTACTCCGCCATTCAATCATGGCTGATCTATCTCTCCCTCCTAACCCCATTCTATTGCCTTCTCCCCATAATCCCTGACACCCGTCCTAGTCAATAATCATCTTGAGACACGGTGTGGAAACAGGGAACCACACCAAGGTCACGGGGAGAACAAAGGAAAGACACAAAGCGCCGGAGTAACTCAGTGGGCCAGGCAGCATCCTTGGAGAATATGGATAGGTGACGTTTTGAGTTCGGGCCACTTCTCCAGCATGTTTCAGCTTCGGGTAAGGGTCTCGGTAGCCTGAAGAAGTGTCCCGACCTGAAACATCGCCTCTCCAGGGATGCAGCGTGACCCGCTGAGTTACTCCAGCCAAGTCAAGTCAAGTCAAGTCAAATTTATTTGTCACATACACATACACGATGTGCAGTGAAATGAAAGTGGCAATGCCTGCGGGTTGTGCACAAAAAGAATTACAGTTACAGCATATAAATAAAGTTAATAAGTTACTATTATTGTCGACAAAAATTTAGTCTCTGTGGTTATAAAAGTTGACAGTCCTGATGGCCTGTGGGAAGAAGCTCCGTCTCATCCTCTCCGTTTTCACAGCGTGACAGCGGAGGCGTTTGCCTGATCGTAGCATCTGGAACAGTCCGTTACTGGGGTGGCAGGGGTCCCTCATGATCTTGCTTGCTCTGGATCTGCACCTCCTGATGTATAGGTCCTGCAGGGGGGCGAGTGTAGTTCCCATGGTGCGTTCTGCTGAATGCACTACTCTCTGCAGGGCTATCCTGTCCTGGGCAGAGCTGTTCCCAAACCAGACTGTAATGTTGCCGGACAGGATGCTCTCTACAGCCCCAGAGTAGAAGTAATGAAGGATCCTCTGAGACACTCTGAATTTCCTCAGTTGTCTAAGGTGGTAAAGGCGCTGCTTAGCCTTACCCACCAGTGCAGCAATGTGCGTTGCCCACGTCAGATCCTCTGCGATGCGGACTCCCAAGTATTTGAAACTGCTCACCCTGTCCACAATAGACCCATTTATCTCTTGTCCTATCTGGAGTCATGGAGTTGGCGGCCATGGGATGCCCAGCAGTCGGGTGAGCGAGTAAATCGAGTGCAGCTGGGGGAACGGCGTGGAACCGTGTTGGAAGGAGCCAACGGCATCGAACTGGGCCAGGCCGACCCCTACTTCAATCCAGCTGCCTCCATGACACGGAGCCCTAAAGTAGGAATTATACCCAACAGCAGGTCTCTTTAGACTGGGCGTTTGGACGTCCTAAGATTGGACGTTTCAGAGACTTAGAAGTTACAAGGGGGCATTGGAACATGGCGCCAGTGTGCTGATGCACAAGAGGATCTATTGTACACCTGTGTAGTTTTTACTTGACTGGATCGCACTCAGAACAAGCATTTCACTGTATCTCTGCACGTGATAATAAATAAACCACAGAACCACTGAGAGGGGACGTGAGAGGGAGATTCTGCCCTTTGACGCCATGATATGTTAATTTTGCTTTCACTGAGTGCGAGACGGAACGGTGTTTGCAGTAACGTCAAAGGTTACGGGGAGAAAGCAGAAGAATGGGGTTGAGAGGGAAAAATAGGTCAGCCATGATCGAATGGCGGAGCAGAAATTGATGGGCCGAATGGCCTAATTCTGCTCCTGTGTCTTATGGTAACATAGCTATTTTAAATTCACATTTTCATTCATCTACACAGCTCTCAAAAAACTGCTTCCATCCAATCTCTTGATTCTCATTTTGGGACTCGTTCTTCACTGAAGAATCGATGCCAATTAGGGCGGTCATGGTGGCGCAGCGGTAGAGTTGCCGCCTTACAGCGAATAAGACGGCAGAGACGCAGGTTCGATCCTGACTACGGGTGCGTGTCTGTACGGAGTTTGTACGTTCGCCCCGTGACCTGCGTGGGTTTTCTCCGAGATCTTCAGTTTCCTCCCACACTCCAAAGGCGTGCAGGTTTGTAGGTTAATTGGCTCGGTAAATGTAAAAATTGTCCCTAGCGGGTGTAGGAAAGTGTTAATGTGCGGGGATCGCTGGTCGGCGCGGACCCGGTGGGCCGAAGGGCCTGTTTCCGCGCTGTGTCTCTAAACCAAACGAAACTGTTGACCATTTCCAAGTTTGAATGCAAGCATTGTGAAGATCACGCTGCAGTGTTTGACCCCTGAGGATCTTTACCATCATCACTGCCTGATTTATTTCCTCTTCAGCGGAATAAATAGAATCAACTGGGGGCATGTGTTTGGATATAAATAAATTGATGGCAGAGTTTCAGGTTGAAGTATCCGTAGATAGTAGGTCGTGACTCCTGGGATCGCCAGGTTTCATGACGTCCTCCGGACATTCCCAAGCTTAATCAAACAGGATGTCCACACCGGGAAACGCACAAACAAACCAAAACATAAGGATGTACATTCTAGTGCACAAATCAGACTGGAGTCACAAGGAACTGCAGATCTTAGTTTAGTTTAAAGATACAGCGCGGAAACAGGCCCTTCGGCCCACCAGGTCCGCGTCGACCAGCGATCCCCGCACACTAACACTATCCTGCACTCACTAGAGACATTTTTTACATTTACCGAGCCAATTTACCTACACACCTGTACGTCTTTGGAGTGTGGGAGGAAACCGAAGATCTCGGAGAAAACCCAGGCAGGTCACGGGGAGAACGTACAAACTCCGTACAGACAGCGCCCGTAGTCGAGATCGAACCCGGGTCTCTGGCGCTGCATTCGCTGCAAGGCAGCAACTCTACCGCTGCACCAGAATTTTGAAACAGTCCAAATCCTTTACTTTAGCTACATTTTCTTAGGCTGGGGGTAATTGGTGTTTGCTGGTGAAACGGGGTGATCTATTTACCAACTTCATGATAAACATGAAGCAGCTGTTAAGGTGGATGTAAAAGATTCTGATTCTCCCCGTGATCACGAGATCTTCGGTTTCCTCCCACACTCCAAAGACATACAGGTTTGTAGGTTAATTGGCCCGGTAAAAATGTAAATTGCCCTTGGTTTGTGTAGTCGAGAGAGTCAAGTGTCGAGTGTTTTATATTGTCATATGTCCCAGGTAGCGCAATGAAATTCTTGCAGCAGCACAATAGAATATGTAAACATAGAACACTGTAAACAATATAAGTGAGAGAAAAAAACGTTCAGTGTGTGCATATACACACACACACACACACACACACACACACACACACACACACACACACACACACACACACACACGCAGAACAGGCCCTTCGGCCCACCGTGTACACGCCAACCAGCGATCCCCGCACACTAACACGATCCTACACAAACAAGGGACAATTTAACACATGTACACCAAGCCAATTAACCAACAAATCTGTACGTCTTTGGAGTGTAGGGGGAAACCAAAGACCTCGGGGAAAACCCACGCGGTCACGGGGAGAACGTACATACTCCGCACAGACAGCACCCGTAGTCGGGATTGAACCCGCGTCTCTGACGCTGAAAGCGCCGTAAGGCAGCAATACCACTGCGCCACCGTGCCGCACTTCATAACGTTTATATTAACGCAGTACATGCTATTTGTATGTTAGAGCCTTCTACAAATTCATTTACATTTGCTCAGTCATTTATGAACTGCTTGTCAAAGTGCTGCATTTCCATTTTTAAACATTCATCGATAGTTTATTTTTCTATGTAGATGACCTCCATTACTTAATTGGTTAGCAGTTGAAGTAGGCCCCATTAATGTCTGGGGTTTATCGGGACCAGCTGTTTGCCACTTGCCCTACAGTGCTTGACATCCACTTGGTACACTGTATATTTGGCTTCTATTATTTGTAGTAAAAGAAACAATCTATGCACCATTCATGAGTAGCCCATTTGTTTTATCAGGCTTGAATAATTTAGAAACAAACCAACAAACTAGACAGAATGAGATTGAATAATCAATGCCCTTCCATTTTGAATTATCGTTTCACTGTTGTAAGTTCTCACTGTCACATCAAGCAGGATTTTCAATGCTGTTTAAGACTGGGAATGGTGCTTTGACTTGTATCAATAGGGGCAAGCCACTTAACCCCCAAGGCTCGAAACCATTGGAATCTATTTATACTACAGCTCCTATTTTCCTGTCTTTGGTCCATCCTTACTAGACAACCTTCTCCTAACACTCCATCTCAGTCTTAAAACCATCCTACCAGATGTTAGAACCAAAGATACTAGAGGAGCAAGATAAACAACTGCGTCAAAATCGCCTATACTGAAGTGTAGTCCGCCATTGTAATAAGCAAACCCCGCCGTTCGCTATGCCTCTCGAGGTGAAATCAGTGTTTTGGGGTAACAGTATGTGTGATGGTACCATAAAAATGCAGAATATATCTCATTTATCAATTCACAGATTTTTGTTATTTTTCTTTTTAAATGTTGCTGCAAGTTTCTACCTACTAAAATGGCGCCGTGACATAGGGTCGAGTGGTCTATCTTGCTCTGCTCCATTATCTTTGGTTAGAACCATCCTATCAACAACAAGAGAGTGGGCCTGAGCTACCTTTTTCCTCATTGAAGACCCGTGGACTATCTTTAATCGGACTTTACTGATGTTTATCTTGCACTAAACATTATTCCCTTTATCCTGTTTCTGTACACTGTGGGCAGTTCGATTGTAATTATGGATACTCTTTCCGCTGAAGATAAGACACAAAATGCCGGAGGAACTCAGCGGGTCAGGCAGCATCTCTGGAGAAAAAGAATAGGTGACGTTTTAGGTCCATTCCTTCTCCCCAGAGATGCTGCCTGACCCGCTGAGTTACTCCAGCATTTTGATTCTATCTTCGGTTTAAACCAGCACCTGCAGTTCCTTCCTGCCCACAGTCTTTCCACTGACTGGTTAGCATGCAACAATAGACAATAGACAATAGGTACAGGAGTAGGCCATTTGACCCTTCGAGCCAGCACCACCATTCAATATGATCATGGCCGATCATTCACAATCAGTACCCCGTTCCTGCCTTCTCCCCATACCCCCTCTGACTCCGCTATCTTTAAGAGCTCTATCTAGCTCTCTAGTAACAAAAGTTTTTCACTGTACCTCAGCACAAGTGACAGTAAAATAAATTAAACAAAACTTTAAACTTTTAATTTTTTCCCCAAAACACAGCTTTTTTGAGGATAAAGGTCATAAATTTCCATTGCACCTTATTTGTATGACCTTTTGTTATTGTAGCTTTGTAACTGGCCATGTACAATTTTGCCTTTGCCTTTAATTTCTCAAGGAAATACGCTTCCCAAAATAATAAGCGTGGAAGCGGGCTCTCGGCCCATTGAGTCTATGCCAATTATCAAACATCCGTCTTTTTAAACGTGTCAGAAGGAACTGCAGATGCTGGTTTACACCAAAGATAGACACAAATTGCTGGAGTAACTCAGCGGGTCAGGCAGCATCTCTGGAGAAAATGGATAGGTGACATTTCAGGTCAAAACACTTCAATTTCAACCCGAAAAGTCACCTATCCACAGTGTTGCAGAGAATGCGCAAACTCCATTTAGAATGTGGGAGGAAACCGGATTGGACATCAGGATTGAACCCAGATCACTGGAGCCACGAGGCAGCAGCTCCACAGCTCTGACATTCCAATTGTCCATCTATAGTTCAGACTTTACTGTAGACTTTAGAGATACAGCACGGAAACAGGCCCTTCAGCCCACTGAGTCCACACCGACCAGCGATCACCCCGTACACTAGCACTATCCTATACACTAGGGACAATGTACAACTTTACTGAAGTCAATGAACGTACACCCCTGCACGTCTTTGGAGTGTGGGAGGAAATCGGAGCACCCGGAGAAAACGCACGCGGTCACGGGGAGAACGTACGAACTCCGTACAGACAGCAGCCATAGTCAGGATCGAACCCGGGTCTGTGGCGCTGTAAGGCAGCAACTCTACCAATGAGCCACTGTGCCGCCCAAAGAGGGTAGCAGTGAGCCACCATGATGAAGCACTGCTATGCTGCAAAGGTCTGGAATTTTGGGATAAAGAATAGACGATGGGTATTAAGTCTGGATGGGTAACAACGTAAGGCATTTACGAGCTTTGTCCATCTCAGAGGTAGGCTACAGAACAAAGAATAGGTGTTTAACGAACTGTGGTGGATTGTTACAATGCAAACCCCACATATTAGAACTACAGAGCATAGAAACAGGTGAGTCCAGTTGCAACCAAGCAAACCACTTTCTCCAGGATAGTGACAGCTATACTTATTAGTACTTGGTCCAATTAAACTCTGCATAGTGAAACCCGAGAAGATTTTAGCTGGAGAAAATTGATAGTCAAACGTAGATTGCTGGCCATTTTAACTTGC
This sequence comes from Rhinoraja longicauda, assembly GCF_053455715.1. Classification (NCBI taxonomy): domain Eukaryota; kingdom Metazoa; phylum Chordata; class Chondrichthyes; order Rajiformes; family Arhynchobatidae; genus Rhinoraja; species Rhinoraja longicauda. The sequence goes on along the minus strand of NC_135981.1, from coordinate 6,916,608 downwards.
GTGTGATACGGTAAATCCACAAACTGGTATTGATGAATATTAAGCAATGTTATTTAGTTTAGTGTGGAAACAGGCCCTTCGGACCACCGAGTCCATGCCAGCCAGCGATCACCCGTACACTAGTTCTGTCCTGCACATGAGGGACAATTTCCAGAAGCCAATTAACTTACAAACCTGCACGTCTTTGGCATGTAGGAGGAAACCAGAGCACCCGGAGAAAACCCACGTGGTCACAGGGAGAATGTACAAACTCCATACAGACAGCGCCCATAGTCAGAATCGAAACCGGGTCTTCGATAATGTGAGGCAGTGACTCTGCCACTGTGCTGTCCCAAATTTATTTATTTTACAATTTTTTATTTTTTTTTAACGAAAATATGCTCAAACTGCATATTTTATTTTGTGTTATGTAAAATAAGTGTGAAAGGCATTTCAGTTTACTTATTTTCATACATAAAGGCAGTGTTGTTGTGGGCAGATTAGCAGCAACATCCTCTGAAGATTTCCACTTATAATGGAGAATACAGTCACTCATTTGAATTATATACTTTACATTCATACTGTTTAACCTTACGATATAGAATTGAAGTGCAAAACATAATTATTTTAAAGGATAAGGGGGTGACATGGAGCATGGCAATTTAGTTAAAGATTTGCGCATAGAATATAAGTGTTTTGTTGTAGTTCTTTTAGAGATGCAGCATGGAACCAGGCCCTTCGGCCCATCATGTCCACGCTGATAATCGATCGCCCATTCACACTAGTTCTATGTTATCCTACTTACTTCATCCCATTTCTACATGTCCATCTCACTACCCACACACTAGGCACAATTTACAGAGGCCGATTAACCTACAAACTCGCACGCCCGTGGGGTGTGGGAGGAAATTGGAGCACCCAATTAGGAGAAAACCCTTGGGGTCCCAGGGAGAACGTACTACCTCCACACAATTTGGTCAGGAAGGAACCCGGGTCTCTGGCGCTGTGAGGCAGCAACTCAATCAGCTGAAGATAGACAATAGACAATAGACAATAGACAATAGGAGCAGGAGTAGGCCATTTGGCCCTTTGAGCCAGCACCACCATGTGCTGGCTCGAAGGGCTGAATGGCCTACTCCTGCACCTATTGTCTATTGTCTATTGTCTATTGTCTAGATCATGGCTGATCATTCTCAATCAGTACCCCGTTCCTGCCTTCTCCCCATACCCCCTGACTCCGCTATCCTTAAGCGCTCTATCAAGCTCTCTCTTGAGAGATAGACACAAAAACCTGGAATAACTCAGCGGGACAGGCAGCATCTTTGCAGAGAAGGAATGGGTAATGTTTCGGGTCGAGACCCTTCTTCAGACCCATTCAACCCCCACCCATACCATAGTCCTCACCCCCCCTCCCCTCCCCTCCTCTGTGAACTCTTTTAATCAGGTTAACCCCGACCCACACAATAGTCCTCACGCCCACCCCCTCTCCTCTCTGAAGCATCTGCAGTTCCTTCCGACACACTCAATCAGCTGTGCCACTGTGCTGCCCTCTGTGAGCTCACTGTGTGTGTACAGTTATACTTTAGGAGCAAATCTCACACAGCCAGTACATTCATGCAACCAGCAACAGCCCCGTTCCCCACGGACGTGGATGGCTCAGAGCACATTATAGCTCTGTGGGAGGAATGTCACTTAGTGCTGATCATTTCAATGTCCTGCCCTGGGCCAGGCAGAGGTTGCTTCATTATCTGAATCATGAATGGTACTGACACAATGGGATCATCAGCAGGCAGATTCTCCTGTTTGACAGCCACATCTGCTTTCTTGGGACTTGCCTGAGCCTCCATCTTCTACGTTGCTCCCCTGTTTGACTTTATATGTAAGAAACCATCAACGCAGGAGGAGAGACACAGAAAGCTGTCCAGACACTCAGCGGGTCAGGCAGCAGCTCCAGAGAAATGGAATAGGTGACTTTTTGGGTCATGACACTTCTGCGGACTCAGTGGATATAAACGGTACTTAGGAGAAATTAGTGGAAGATACGCAAAGAGCAACGATGATCAAGGAAATGTGGGACACACAAGAGGCCATTGTTGGCTGTGGGATGGGTGATAATGAGTATACAGGCATCAATCTTATAGAAACTTGCAAAATTCTTAAGGGGTTGGACAGGCTAGATGCAGGAAGATTGTTCCCGATGTTGGGGAAGTCCAGAACAAGGGGTCACAGTTTAAGGATAAGGGGGAAGTCTTTTAGGACCGAGATGAGAAAGTTTTTTTCACACAGAGAGTGGTGAATCTGTGGAATTCTCTGCCACAGAAGGTAGTTGAGGCCAGTTCATTGGCTATATTTAAGAGGGAGTTAGATGTGGCCCTTGTGGCTAAAGGGATCAGGGGGTATGGAGAGAAGGCAGGTACAGGATACTGAGCTGGATGATCAGCCATGATCATATTGAATGGCAGTGCAGGCTCGAAGGGCCGAATGGCCTACTCCTGCACCTGTTTTCTATGTTTCTATGTACTGAACAGGATGACAGTAAACTAGTACGTTGACCAGGGTGGGGGAGTGTCGGAGAGAGAGGGGATGCAAGGGATACTTGAAGTTAGAGAAATCAAAACTCATACCGCTGGGTTGTAAGCTGCCCAAACGAGATATGAGGTGCTGTTCCTCCAATTTACACATGGCCTTTCCTTCTGACAGTGGAGGAGGCCCAGGACAGAAAGGTCAGTGTGGGAATGTGGAAGGGGAGTTAAAGTGTTTGGCAACCGGGAGATCAGGTAGGCCAAGGGCAGACTGAGCCAAGGTGTTCAGCGGAACGGTCACCGAGTTTGCTCTTGGTCTCAAGGAGGAGGAGGAGCGTGCGATAATAGATAATAGACAATAGACAATAGGTGCAGGAGTAGGCCATTCAGCCCTTCGAGCCAGCACCGCCATTCAATGCGATCATGGCTGATCACTCTCAATCAGTACCCCGTTCCTGCCTTCTCCCCATACCCCCTCACTCCGCTATCCTTAAGAGCTCTATCCAGCTCTCTCTTGAAAGCATCCAACGAACTGGCCTCCACTGCCTTCTGAGGCAGAGAATTCCACACCTTCACCACTCTCTGACTGAAAAAGTTCTTCCTCATCTCCGTTCTAAATGGCCTACCCCTTATTCTTAAACGGGCGTTTCCCGACCCAAATCGTTACCCATCCTTTTGCTCCAGTTACGCCGTCACTCTATGTCTGTCTCTGGTCTGAGAACAATTCACTGAAGCACTCTCGGAGCGGTGACCTGAGACGAGGATGGATAGTTTACAACAACCACAATCATTATCATTTTGATCAGTTTAAATTTCCAACTCGGCTTCTAAACGATTGAAATGTTTGGCTGATTGAAAATACATCCAAAGCAAAGATCTCTTAATTAGTTTTAAACTGGATAAACTGCACAAAGAGCGACAAAGCCCAGGGGTAGAAGGTGCCCTGTGGCTCATCCATAAGATGTAATGTGGTCTATTTGTTCCAAGATGCAAGGCGCCCATTTACATAGTTAATTTAGCAAACGGAATATTCAGCTCTTTGATCCTAATCTACAATCCAGTTTGACTGCTGATAATCGTTACCCTGGCCCCTGTTTGCGCAAATGGACCAGACATGTCCTGGCAATGTTGAAACGAAACAACTGAGCTGAATAAGACACACACTGGCCTGATGGATCAGAGAGCCAATTTAACCTTTTAGTCCATTCTCCTGTAAAATTAGTTTTCCATCATCTGTCCTGGACTCTACCCAATACAATTAATGTTCCAAAAAAGTACTGTGAAAACATTTCTCATAATCTCTCTGACTGCAAACAGTTAACTCAAGGGGGGGGGGGGGGAACAAAACACTTAATCTAACCTTCCTGCAGTTTAAACAGCTATTGTTCCTGCGCGCAAATGTTCTGGGATTGACAATTCGTAAAGCACTTACTGGCTTAGACCAATATTCAATGTAATGCAATGGTTCGGAGATGTTCATGCTGGGAGCACTGCTTTTCGTGGCTTGAGTCAAACATGTACTTCTTTGCAGGGGGGCTTGTGTCAATTCAGTAATGGATCAATTTGCAGAGGGCGGGCAGGTTACATTCAAACCGCTGATCGCAGGGGTGCTCTCTCCATTAAGTGATGGCTTTGAAGGTCAATCATCTCAACGAGCAACCCATTTATCAATTTGTCACAAGCAAAAAGCCATTCGATTGCTACGAGAAACACTGGCTGGCCATGAATCCTCCATTGGTCTTTTAAATCGCTTTTAATCACAGACTGGTACCTTCGGAGTGTTTATTTTAGTTTAGTTCGGTTTGGAGATAAAGCGTGGAAACAGGCCCTTCGACCCAGAAGAGTCCGCACCGACCAGCGATGCTCTCACTAACACTACCCGACACACACTGGTGACAATTTACAATGACACCAAGCCAATCAGCCCTCAAACATGTATGTTTTTGGAGTGTGGGAAACCGGAGCGCCCGGAGAAAACCCACTCTGGTCACGGGGAGAACGCACAAACTCCATAGGGACAAGCACCTGTAGTCAGGATCGAACCCGGGTCTCTAGCGCTGTAAGGCAGCAACTCTACTGCCGTGCCAGCATGCCACCTCATTGTAGAGTGTTCATTATAGTGTTATATTATATATTATTATTATAGTGTTTTAGAGTGAGTCGTACAGCACGGAAACAGGCCCTTCAGCCCAACTTGCCCACACCGTTCAACATGTCCCACCTACCCACTTGCCTGTGTGGGGCCCATAACTCTCTAAACCTGTCCTATCCATGTCCCACAAACCAAAGACGTACAGATTTGTCGGCTTCTGTAAATTGTCCCGAGTATGTAGGACGGTGCCGGTGTCTGGGGGTGATGACTGGTCGGCCTGGATTCGGTGGGCCGAAGGGCCTGTTCCCACACTATATCTCCAAAGTAAAAGTCTAAAGTTTCATCTGATTCTTAGTGAGTTTACTGGACCAAGTGGACCCAGTAACAAACCTCCACTGGTGTAGCACCCTCTCCTCCCCCCCTACCCCTTCTCCCACCTTCCCCCCCTCGGCCCCCTCCCTACCCCTCCTCCCATCCCCCGCCTCCTGCCGTCCCCCCCTCCCTTCGCCCTCCCTCCTCCACCCCCTCCCCTCCCCCTTCCCCTCTAATACCCACTACATCCCCCTCAACCTCCCTTATCCTCCCTCTCCCCCCCTCCCTTCCTCCCCCCCTCCCTCCCCCCCCCCCCCCTCCACCCCCTCCCCCTCCCTCCACCTCCCTCCCTAGGAGATAGATTTACACTTTAAAATGTGAATAACTTTAAAAATATAACAGCGATTTCAATGAAAATTCTTCCATTAGCACCAAAGGGACGACGGTGAGTAAGGTGGGCCTAAAATTGTCACGCTACCTTGTACCGGTTTGGCTGTCGTTCAGGAACAAAGATAGAAACAAACGAGAGTTTTAGTATATAGATAGATTTTCAAACTATGTTTAAAAGGCTGTAAGTTTCATTTGGCCTTTCTTTAAACACGAAGACTGATTCAGAAGAGTATTGAGGGCATGTGCCACATGGCTGAATCTGTTGGGTTTACTCCCTTGTGCAAGAAGGAACTGCAGATGCTGGCTTAAACCAAAGATAGACACAAAATAACGGCACGGTGGCGCAGCGGTAGAGTTGCTGCCTTACAGCGAATGCAGCGCCGGAGACTCGGGTTCGATCCTGACTACGGGCGCCGTCTGTATGGAGTTTGTACGTTCTCCCCGTGGGTTTTCTCCGAGATCTTCGGTTTCCTCCCACACTCCAAAGACGTACAGGTATGTAGGTTAATTGGCTGGGCAAATGTAAAAATTGTCCCTAGTGGGTGTAGGATAGTGTTAATGTGCCGGGATCACTGGGCGGCACGGACTCGGTGGGCCGAAGGGCCTGTTTCTGCGCTGTATCTCTAAATCTAAATCTAAATCAAAATGCTGGAGTAACTCAGCGGGGCAGGCAGTATCTCTGGAGAGAAGGAATGGGTCTGACGAAGGGTCTCGACCCTTCGTCAGACCCATTCCTTCTCTCCAGAGATGCTGCCTGTCCCGCTGAGTTACTCCAGCATTTTGCGTCTATATTGGGTTTGCTCTCTTGCTCCCCACAACGGGGCATTAAAGATCTCACAACACTACTCGAAGAAGTGCAAGGAAATTCTTCCCAGAGCCCAAACCAGTGTTATTCTCAAAATAGCTCCCATATTTTCTGCATCACAGCATTGGCCCGACTTCAAAAGTACTAAACCAGCCGTAAAGTGTTTTGAGATGCCTGAGCCATGGAAATAATTTCCACTAAGACCGCACATAATAAAAATAAATAAGAGGCCGCCCCTCAGCCCTCTCACTGAGATGGGGGTCTCAATAATGTTTTCAGCAAGTAAATTGCCAACAATGCACAAGAGTCTAGGATGTGACATTTGCCAAGACAGAAACGCAGCACACAGACAATACCCCCCACCCCCCCACACCAATGACTCCACCTACGCTTCACGCCGCCTCGGGAAAGCAGCCAACATCATGAAGGATTTTCCCTTCTCCTCCCTGCTCCCATCGGGCAGTGTGTACAGCAGCTTGAAAGTGAGCACCGCCTCTTTCCTTCTGGCTTCTGAACAGCCCTTCCATAAACTAAAGTATGGTCCACTCGTATCTACATTGCGGACAATGGATTTTGTCCCTGGAACCATCACACCATAATGTTGAGAACCATCTCCTGCACTCGGTGTCTTTCCTTTTGCTCCACTTATTATACAATAGACAATAGAATAGACAATAGGTGCGGGAGGAGGCCATTCGGCCCTTCGAGCCAGCACCGCCATTCAATGTGATCATGGCTGATCATTCTCAATCAGTACCCCGTTCCTGCCTTCTCCCCATACCCCCTGACTCCGCTATCCTTAAGAGCTCTATCTAGCTCGCTCTTGAATGTATTCAGAGAATTGGCCTCCACTGCCTTCTGAGGCAGAGAATTCCACAGATTCACAACTCTCTGACTGAAAAAGTTTTTCCTCATCTCTGTTCTAAATGGCCTACCCCTTATTCTTAAACTGTGGCCCCTTGTTCTGGACTTCCCCAACATTGGGAACATGTTTCCTGCCTCTAACGTGTCCAACCCCTTAATAATTTTATACGTTTCGATAAGATCTCCTCTCATCCTTATACTTGAGTTTGGCTTGGTTATATTCATGTAGAGTATGATAATGTTATTTGATTTGAGTGGACGGCATGCAAAACGAAGCTTTTCACTGTACCTCGGTGCGCATAGAGTCATGGGGTCAGACAGCGTGTAAACAGGCCCTTCGGCCCAACTTGCCCATACCGACCAACATGCCCCATTGTTCCTGTGGAACCAGTGCAGACTCAAATGAGGCAAATGTCCTTGTTCTGTGTTGTAAACATTCCATAACCCTGTTATTAGAACAAGTAGTCAGTCAATGCTATATTTAACCACCACTTACAGTTTATATTGCACCATTAGCTTGTGTCAGAGTAGTGTAGAGTTTACCGTATCTCTTAATCCTAGCTTCAAATGAAATTCCTCGTACGTTGCAAAACATATTTGGCTAATAAAGTATGATTTTGATTATGAGAGGAGCATTTCCATTCTCCACGCCAGCCAGGGTTGGGTTTAGGTTTATTATAGTTATACAGGATAGGTTTGGAGGGATACGGGCCAAACACAAGTAGGTAGGACTAGTGTAGATGGGCCATGTTGGTGGGCGTGGACAAGTTGGGCCAAAGGGGCCTGCTTCCATGCTCTATGATTTTCTGTGACTCTCTACATCGGGCCAAATGAGCATTCACAAAAACGAATGCACAACTGACAAGTTGGTGGAAATCTCTGCCCACTCCCGACTGTAGGTAAACGTACTGAGGGACTCGCCGAAGCTTGCTACAGCCAACTCCAAGGCTCGGTGGGGAAGGACCACAGACTAGGGTCCTTCCGCGGTGTGACATGGAGAGCAAGGTCTGGTGGAGACGCCCCTTCAAACAAGGAAAGGAATATCAACCCAGGGGGGCCACATGAGTGGCAAGGGTAGACACAAAATGCTGGAGTAACTCAGCAGGTCAGGCAGCAACTCTGGAGAAAAGGAATAGGTGACGTTTCGGGTTGAGACCCGTCTTCTGCGTCCATCTTCGATGTAAACCAGCATCTGCATTTCCTTCCCACACATGAGTAGCGAGGGTGCTTGGTACAAGGATAGTTTTGAACACTAACGAATGTAACGCTAATGAAGGTACGAATGCTGAGAATGCCAGGAGAGATTTTGCACTGTTCTTGTTTTGTGCATTTAAAAAAAAAATCTGAATAAAGTTTATTTTTGGAAAAAGAAAGTCGGTGGAAATCTCTAGTGGAACGATACGCAAGAAACTCAACGTCGAGGCCACGTAACTCAACGTCGAAATTGCTTCTCCAGGCCAAGCCTGTTCTAGCTCAGCTTGTTACTTCAAGTCACGTCCACAGTGCTTGGAACATTAACCTGGAACAACCACTGGGATGTTATGTTTTATAAATAGCACAAAAGGACAATTGATTCCTCCAGCCATAAATATCAGGCTCCGCACAGAGGAGCAAAGAATGGGTCTCGTCGTAAGAAATTAAACCGGAGGGTGACTGAACCTAACGATAGACACAAAAAGCTGGCGTAACCCAGCGGGTCATCGAGCATCTCTGGAGAAACGGAGAAAAGGTATAGGTGGCCTTACAAACCAGCAATGCTGATGGTCCAGGCAGTGAATAATCGTTTGATTTCCTGGCAAGATATTATTATCTGTTGCTTTTCAATAAATAATCAGAACTTTTTAAAAAAATGATCAGCCACAGCTTGGCACTCCAAATGCCAAGCTTCCATTTTGCTCCATCACAGGATTCCCCAGAATCCTATACTTTACAATTTGTCTTTGGTAAATAATTACAACTAATTGGGTAGCAGCCAAGAAACGTCTGTACAAACATTTAAGCAGCTTCACTTCAAGGCAGGGCAAAGATGAAAGCAGCTCCGATTTAGACTTCTGTATCAATATTTGTTCTGCATTCATAATCCCGCATGTTTGCCCTTCATTTGCATTCAAGAAAAACTTAGCAGGCTGCTGAAGTCTCGTTAATTGACAACAATACATTTTACGACAAGTGAGGAGATTTTGAATAGTCGAGGCCAAGCCCACTAGAGAGATGTCTGCTGGTGCTGTTTTAAACCGAAGATAGACACAAATAGCTGGAGAAACTCAGCGGGACAGGCAGCATCTCTGGAGAGAAGGAATCTCTGGAGTGAAAGATCCTTCGTCAGACATCTCGATCCGAAACGTCACTCATTCCTTCTCTCCAGAGATGCTGCCTGTACCGCTGAGATACTCCAGCATTTTTGTGTCTATCATCCCACTGGAGAGATGAATGAATGACGATCTAATATGTACGAGCTGGACGGACAAGATGGACGCTGAGACATTGTTTCCTTAGAATTACCTGGAATTAGAGGGCACAATCTCACCAGCATGTTCAGACGCCTGGGATTTAAATAACTTTAAATTTCTTCTCTCCTAGGGTCCTGAGACGTTACATATCCCCATCCAAGAGGCCTGTGGAGGCTGAGTCATTGAATATATATTCACGGGAGAATATATTTGAATAATATTGATAGTTTTTTGGACATTAAGGGGCACAAAGATTACCTGCTCATATCAATTAAGGCACAGGATTTTAGACAATAGACAATAGGTGCAGGAGGAGGCCATTCGGCCCTTCGAGCCAGCACCGCCATTCAATGTGATCATGGCTGATCATTCTCAATCAGTACCCCGTTCCTGCCTTCTCCCATACCCCCGGACTCTGCTATTCTTAAGAGCTCTATCTAGCTCTCTCTTGAATGCATTCAGAGAATTGGCCTCCACTGCCTTCTGATGCAGAGAATTCCACAGATTCACAACTCTCTGACTGAAAAAGGTTTTTCCTCATCTCAGTTCTAAATGGCCTACCCCTTATTCTTAAACTGTGGCCCCTTGTTCTGGACTCCCCCAACATCGGGAACATGTTTCCTGCCTCTAACGTGTCCAACCCCTTAATAATCTTATACGTTTCGATAAGATCTCCTCTCATCCTTCTAAATTCCAGTGTATACAAGCCTAGTCGCTCCAGTCTTTAAACATATGATAGTCCCGCCATTCCGGGAATTAACCTAGTAAACCTACGCTGCACGAGTAGGTAAATAGCGGATTAGACTCAGGGGATCACAGGGGCTGCCGCTTCTTCCTTTAGTTTAGTTTAGTTAATTTATAGTCACATGTTCACCGAGGTACAGTAAAAAATGTTTGTTGCGAGCTATCCAGTCAGCTGAAAGACTGTGCATGATTACAATCAAGCCTTCCACAGTGTACAGATACAGGGTAAAGGGAATAGATAAAGTCCAGGAAAGTCCGATTAAAGATAGTCTGAGGGTGTCCAATGAGGTAGATGGTAGGTCAGGAACCACTTTCTAGTCGGTGATAGGATGGGTTCAGTTGCCTGATAACAGCTGTAAGAAACTGTCCCTGAATCTGGAGGTGTGTGTTTTCGTACTTCTGTACCTCTTGCCTGTCGGGAGAGGGGAGAAGAGGGAGTGGCTGGGACGAGACTCATCCTTAATTATTGCTGGCGGCCTTACCGAGGCAGCGTGATGTGTGGATAATGCCTACATTTTGATGTGGGTGGACAGAAGAACACCATGTCTGGCAGCTTTGTTCTGGGCGTTGACTTCTTGCGTGAGAATTAATTCTCTGAGGGAAATAAAGCTGTAGACGGCAAGGGAGAGATAGCTTCGTAATAAGGAAGCGAGCAGCTTTCAGAATAAGGCCACAGCACGAAAAATCTTGATGAACGACAAGAAGCATAAATTACCTTCCAACAATATCCACAATGAGTTGGAGTCACCGTTAAATATTCCCATTAATCCTCCCGTCCTCCAGCTGTTTGTTGAATCTACTGGTATTATCTGCAGGGTGTTGCCTTTCTTCGGCTGTCAGCTCATCTTCTTTCATTTGACCACTCTGGCCACTCCCTCTTCTCCCCTCTCCCATCGGGCAAAAAAAGGTACAGTAGTGTGAAAGCACACGTCTCCAGATTCAGGGACCGTTTCTTCCCGGCTGATATCGGGCAACTGAACCACCCTACCACAACCAGAGAGCAGTCCTAAACCACTATCTACCTCATTGGAGACCCTTTGATCGGACTTTACTGGCTTTACCTTGCACTAAACGTTATTCACGTTGTTCCCTTCATCGCGTATCTGCTGTCAGACTGCACAACCAGTACGCAGCGGTAGAGTTGCTGCCTTACAGCGAATGCAGCGCCGGAGACTCAGGTTCGATCCTGACTACGGGCGCCGTCTGTACGGAGTTTGTACGTTCTCCCTGTGACCTGCGTGGGTTTTCTCCGAGATCTTCAGTTTCCTCCAAAGACGTGCAGGTATGTAGGTTAATTGGCTGGGCAAATGTAAAAATTGTCCCTAGGGTGTAGGATAGTGTTAATGTGCGGGGATCGCTGGGCGGCGCGGACCCGGTGGGCCGAAGGGCCTGTTTCCGCGCTGTATCTCTAAATCTAAATCTAAATCTACTGTTCTCAGTAGACCAGTAAACAATGTAAATAAAGACAATTATCTTTATTTTATTTATAATGGATGCTTATCTATTTTTGCTATCCACTTTGCTGCTGTAACCCTGCACATTTCCCCGTGGTGGGACGATTAAAGGATTATTATTATTACATTGTGGGTGCCTCGATCGTAATCGTGTATTCCCTTTCCACTGACGGACATAAAAAGCTGGAGTAAGTCAACAGCACAGGCAGCATCTCTGGAGAGAAACAATGGGTGAGGCTTCGGGTCAAGACCCTTCTTCAGTCTTTCCGCTGACTGGTTAGCACGCAACAAAAGCTTTTCACTGTACCTCGGTACACGTGACAATAAACCAAACTCAACTCAGAAGACCAAAACCCTCCATTTTCCCAGCCGACTTCCCACATCCCTCGTCTACCACCTGTCCTCAAGATGGTTTCTCAAAGGCAGAAGCATTTTCTCCCACTAGTCTTTTTAAACGTGTAACAATTAGCTAAAATTGTTTATTTTCAAGTATTCTTTGATTTTCTCTCCATTGTTGTAATTGCTTCTCATAACAATGAAACAGGTGGGAGGAATACTTGGTAGGGAAGCTAATTAATTAATTTATTACAATATAATTTGCATCAAATGCACGGAACTCCCGTCATACACATTTAAGAAATAAGCAGATTTGATGAAAGATCACTTTAATCCAAGCCAAGCGAGATTGTGCAAAGGTTTAATTTTGATTCGCATTTTAGTAAACCTAAAGAAAGAGTAGTTGGCGACCCAAGGGACTGTACATGCTGGAATCTTGATTAAAAACAAACTGCTGGAAGAATTCAACGGGCCAGGCAGCATCCACAGTGTGAAATGGATGGACGATGTTTCAGTAGGGACCCTGTTTCAGTCGGTCTGAAGAGGTGTCCCAACCAGAAAAGTAAAATCTATCCATTTCCCACACAGATGCCGCCTGACCCGCTGTGTTTCTCCAGCAGTTAGGTTTTGCTCAGAGCAGTGACCATAGAAACATAGAAAATAGGTGCAGGAGTAGGCCATTCGGCCCTTCGAGCCTGCACCGCCATTCAATATGATCATGGCTGATCATCCAACTCAGTATCCTGTACCTGCCTTCTCTCCATACCCCCTGATCCCTTTAGCCACAAGGGCCACATCTAACTCCCTCTTAAATATAGCCAATGAACTGGCCTCAACTACCTTCTGTGGCAGAGAATTCCGCAGATTCACCACTCTCTGTGTGAAAAAAAACGTTCTCATCTCGGTCCTAAAAGACTTCCCCCTTATCCTTAAACTGTGACCCCTTGTTCTGGACTTCCCCAACATCGGGAACAATCTTCCTGCATCTAGCCTGTCCAACCCCTTAAGAATTTTGTAAGTCTCTATAAGATCCCCCCTCAATCTTCTAAATTTCAGCGAGTGGCTGAATCAAAGGAGGATGTTGCAAGACAGCAATGCAATGCGATACGCATCGTGTGTCTATCTTCAGTGTAAACCAGCATCTGTAGTTCCTTCCTACACACTCTCGTTAGGAGAGTGATACCCTCTAAATCAAACCTTTCCTCCAATTCGACGACACAGAAAAAATCATTCACGCTTTCATTTCCTCCCGCCTAGACTACTGCAACTCCCTATACACTGGGATCAGCCAATCTTCCCTGTCCCGCCTGCAACTGGTCCAAAACGCCGCAGCGAGACTCCTGACGGGTACCCGTAAAAGGGACCACATCACCCCGATTCTGGCCTCTCTCCACTGGCTCCCTGTACGGTACAGAATCAACTTCAAGCTCCTCCTATTCACGTATAAAGCCCTAAATGGACATTCCCCCCCCTACATCAAAAATCTTCTAACCCCCCTCTCTAACTCCAGGTCCCTCAGGTCGGCCGACTTGGGGCTACTCACTATCCCGCGGTCTAGGCTTAAGCTCAGGGGTGACCGCGCTTTTGCGGTTGCAGCTCCAAGACTGTGGAACAGCATCCCTCTCCCCATCAGAACTGCCCCCTCCATCGACTCCTTTAAGTCCAGGCTCAAAACCTATTTCTACTCCCTAGCGTCTGAGGCTCATTGAGGAGGCGCTGTGAACTGTTTGCGTGCTACTGTATGTTTCATTTATTTTTTTTCCTTAGTACCTAATCAGATGTACAGCACTTTGGTCAACATGGGTTGTTTTTAAATGTGCTATACAAATAAAATTGACTTGACTTGACTTGACTCTAATCCAGGCAGCATTCTAGCAAACGTCTTCTGCACTCTCTCCAAACCTTTCACATCGTTCCTATAATGGACCAATGCTCGGAATGTGACCGAACCAATGTCTCTGAAAAAAGACACATTTACTTCAGTGTTCTGTGTTACTGTGTCAAATTCACAGCTATTTCCCACTTCAGCCATTGTTTGAGCGATCCTGTTAGTTTAAATAACAGCTTGTATTGGCAATTGTCCTACTTGGAAAACAGCTTTTTTGAACTAAAGGAAAGAGTATTTATGTAATGGTTATATTCTCTCCCTGTATCCTATGCTAAATTTCCTGATCCTTGTGCCAATAGACAATAGACAATAGGTGCAGGAGGAGGCCATTCGGCCCTTCGAGCCAGCACCGCCATTCAATGTGATCATGGCTGATCATTCTCAATCAGTACCCCGTTCCTGCCTTCTCCCCATACCCCCTGACTCCGCTATCCTTAAGAGCTCTATCTAGCTCTCTCTTGAATGCATTGAGAGAACTGGCCTCCACTGCCTTCTGAGGCAAGGAATTCCACAGATTCACAACTCTCTGACTGAAAAAGTTTTTTCTCATCTCAGTTCTAAATGGCCTACCCCTTATTCTTAAACTGTGGCCCCTTGTTCTGGACTCCCCCAACATTGGGAACATGTTTCCTGCCTCTAACGTGTCCAACCCCTTAATAATCTTATACGCTTCGATAAGATCTCCTCTCATCCTTCTAAACTCTACATCTCTGCTCACTGCCTTTCCGTGGAATATTTCCTCCCATTTTCTTCCCCCTCCATGAAACACCATTTGGATACAATGATAAATTCTCCCAACTTTCAGACAGTAAGATGAAGGAGAACAGTGGAAAGGAAGGCCCTGGACTCATGGAAACTAGATCTGACAGGTTTAGTTTAGTTTCGAGATACAGCTAGGGGTGCCAGCTATAGCACTCCCAAATACTCCCAAATACGTGACCCAGCCAGTGGCCATGTGCTCCCGCCCCACCAATGGCGGCTGCCCGGGCCGGGAGGCGGGTTGCTATGCAACCTCCAGTAGGCAGCGCCCGGGCCTCCGGGCCTACATTGTCCCTAAGTACACTGTCCGTACACAGGTAAGCACAAATTTTAACCAGCATCTGCAGTTTTTGCCTACAGCACCCCTGGGCCTAATATGGGACAAGGGCGGTCCCATACGGGACAAACCAATTTAGCCCAAAATACGGGATGTCCTGGCTAATATGGGACAGTTGGCAACCCTAGATATGGCATGGAAACAGGCCCTTTGGCCCACCGAGTCCACTCTGACCATGATCACCCCATACACTACCACTATCCTACACACCAGGAACAATTTATAGAAGGCAAGTAGCTTACAAACCTGCACATCTTTGGGATGTGGGAGGAAACCGGAGCACCGAGAGAAAACCAGGTGAAAGATGAAGGTACAAACTCCACACAGACAGCACCCATAGTCAGGATCAAGCCCAACTCTGGTGCTGGAAGGCAGCAACTCTACTGCTGAGCCACTGTGCCGCCCCACGTGTTTTGGAGTTTGGGCTGAAGCAGATATAGAGGTGGGGATTGGTGAGGTCAAAGGGGTGGACGGACTCTCCTGGTGATGGAAGACTATGGGGTCAAAGGAGAGGACTTAGACTACAATGTGGTCAAACCTTACTTTCTCATGAAAGGGAGAGTGCTTCGGTTTCCGAGGAAGGGTGTGCTGGCTCTGGAGAGGGTCCAGAGGAGGATTACAAGAATGATCCCAAGAATGAGTGAGCTTTTGAAGGCACTGGGTCCGCACTCGCTGGAGTTTAGAAGGACGAGGGGGGGGACCTCATTGAAACTTACCGAATAGTGAAAGGCTTGGATGAAGTGGATGTGGAGAGGATGTTTCCACTAGTGGGAGAGTCTGGGACTCGACATCATAGAATTTAGAAGGATGAGGGGGGATCTTATTGAAACATATAAGATAATTAGGGGATTGGACACATTAGAGGCAGGAAACATGTTCCCAATGTTGGGGGAGTCCAGAACAAGGGGCCACAGTTTAAGAATAAGGGGTAGGCCATTTAGAACGGAGATGAGGAAGAACTTTTTCAGTCAGAGAGTGGTGAAGGTGTGGAATTCTCTGCCTCCGAAGGCAGTGGAGGCCAGTTCGTTGGATGCTTTCAAGAGAGAGCTGGATAGAGCTCTTAAGGATAGCGGAGTGAGGGGGTATGGGGAGAAGGCAGGAACGGGGTACTGATTGAGAGTGATCAGCCATGATCGCATTGAATGGCGGTGCTGGCTCGAAGGGCTGAATGGCCTACTCCTGCACCTATTGTCTATTGTCTATTGTCTATAGCCTCAGAATTAAAGGACGTTCTTTTAGGAAGGAGGTGAGGAGGAATTTGTTTAGTCAGAGGGTGGTGCATCTGTGGAATTTGTTGCCGCAGAAGGCTGTGGAGGCCAAGTCAATGGATATTTTTAAGACAGAGACAGATAGGTTCTTGATTAGTACAGGGTTATGGGGAGAAGGCAGGAGAATGGGGTTAGGAGGGAGAGATAGATCAGCCATGATTGAATGGTGGAGTAGACGATGGGCCGAATGGCCTAATTCTGCTCTTATCACTTACTTACTCTTCTCTACACATAGGCATATAGGAACAAGGTCATCGATCACCTTAAGCCTGCTGAGGAAGATCCTGGTTGAGCGAATGCATGGAGCTGGGTCACTGACTTGCGAGCAGTGCCTGGATGAATGCTTGAATCAGCTAGACATAGAAAGCTGTGGATGAAGTGCTTGGAGATGGGATTAATGGGGACGATTGGCAACTGGTCAGTCTGGACAAGGTGGGTCAAATGGCCTGCTGGGTAGTTCTATGACTCTGTGACTCATTCTCTGTTGCTATGCCACCGCTGTTCCCAGGGTGCACTGCAAATTATATCATGAATATTCTTTCTTTAAGTTCAAAAGAGCTGTTATCCAAGCAGGAAAATTGTCCATACAAGCTGTTATTAAACTGATTGCGTCGCTCAACAATGGCTGACGTGGGAAATAGCTGCAAAAGAGGAGATCTTATCGAAACGTATAAGATTATTAAAGGGTTGGACACGTTAGAGGCAGGAAACACGTTCCCAATGTTGGGGGAGTCCAGAACAAGAGGCCACAGTTTAAGAATAAGGGGTAGGCCATTTAGAACTGAGATGAGGAAAAACTTTTTCAGTCAGAGAGTTGTGAATCTGTGGAATTCTCTGCCTCAGAAGGCAGTGGAGGCCAGTTCTCTGAATGCATTCAAGAGAGAGCTGGATAGAGCTCTTAAGGATAGCGGAGTCAGGGGATATGGGGAGAAGGCAGGAACGGGGTACTGATTGAGAATGATCAGCCATGATCACATTGAATGGCGGTGCTGGCTCGAAGGGACGAATGGCCTCCTCCTGCACCTATTGTCTATTGTCTAAATGTGTCTATTTTCATCTTGGAATCCTCAACATTAATCCAGATGTAAAAGACATAGAAAAATTCTCAACACCGTTATTGATGATCCTAAAATATAGTTATATTTAATGCGTAAGAATTCCTTTCTCCTCCTTCCATCTCAGAACTCATTGTCGAAGGCTTCAGATAGACAATCCATATTTAAAAGTTAAAACGAGATAAATAATATTTAAAACATTGCAAGAAAGCAGAATTAAATATTTTTTTAAGCAGGTCAAATGATCAAACAATACTTAAGCAAATGCAATGACACATTTAAAACTGAAACGAATGGTTTAGATGTTCATGTCAGAACAGACCAGGTGAACGCATAGGAAATGTGTCGGCATTGAACTGCAGATGCTGGATTAAACCGAAGATAGACACAAAATGCGTAAGTAATTCAGCGGGACAGGCAGCATCTCCAGAGAGAAGGAATGGGTGTCGTTTCGGGTCAAGACCCTTCTTTAGACCTTTTGAAGAAGAGTCTCGACCTGAAAAAGTCGACAATCCAGAGATGCTGCCTGTCCCGCTGAAATACTCCAGCTTTTAGTGTCCATCTTCAGTGAATGCATCAACTATGTAAGTTCAGCAGCGATGTTATTTTTAGGAGGTAAATCTAATTTTAACTGCATGAGCATCAGGCCAATTTTTTCCGCTTGGAGCAAATTCCATAAGCACCAAGTGATGGTGGATCAAATATTAATGTTATCTCTGAGAATGATAGATTTTCGTGTCAAAGGATGTGAAGAAAATAGACTTGCACGATTCCCCAGAATTAAGATCATGAGAGTATAGAACCAAGGGACTGCAGATTCTGCTTTACACGGAAGGACACAAAGTGCTGGAGTAACTCAGTGGGTCAGGCAGCACAGAAATATAGAAAATAGATGCAGGAGTAGACCATTCAGCCCTTCGAGCCACTACCGCCCGCCATTCAATATGTTCATGGCTGATCATCCAAAATCAGTACCCCGTTCCTGCTTTCTCCCCATATCCCTTGATTCTGTTAGCCCTAAAAGCTATATCTAACTCTCTCTTGAATACATCTCTGGAGAACATGGATAGGTGGTGTTTCAGTTCGGGACCCTTCTGGGAAGAGTCCAAAAGTCACCTATTTATGTGCAGGAAGGAACCTCAGATGCTGGTATGTTCCCCAAAGAGATGGAACTTAGAAGATTGAAGGGGGATCTTATAGAAACTTACAAAATTCTTAAGGGGTTGGACAGGCTAGATGCAGGAAGATTGTTCCCGATGTTGGGGAAGTCCAGAACAAGAGGTCACAGTTTAAGGATAAGGGGGAAGTCTTTTAGGACCGAGATGAGAACGTTTTTTTTCACACAGAGAGTGGTGAATCTGTGGAATTCTCTGCCACAGAAGTTAGTTGAGGCCAGTTCATTGGCTACATTTAAGAGGGAGTTAGATGTGGCCCTTGTGGCAAAAGGGATCAGGGGGTATGGAGAGAAGGCAGGAACGGGATACTGAGTTGGATGATCAGCCATGATCATATTGAATGGCGGTGCAGGCTCGAAGGGCCGAATGGCCTACTCCTGCACCTATTTTCTATGTTTCTATGCTGCCTGACCCGCTGAGTTACTCCAGTTGCTGTGCTGAGTTACCGTGTTAAACTCTGAGTCATGGATGGCTACACAATGAAGGAGAAACTGTTTCAAGTGGTAGAAGAGGATCAAGGTGAGTCAACGTCAACTCAAGTTTATTTATGTCAAACGCACAAGTATGGTGAGTAGGGTTGCCAACTTCCTCACTTCCACATACGGGACAATGGGTGACATCACCGCCCCGCGCGGGACGGTGACGTCACCCTTTGTCCCTTATTTGGCAGTGAGGAAGTTGGCAACTCTACTAATACGGGACAAGGGCGGTCCCGTACGAGACAAACTCATTTAGCCCAAAACACGGGGTGTCCCGGCTAATACGGGACAGTTGGCGACCCTAATGGTGAGGTACAGGTTCAATGAAAATCTTGCTTGCTACAGAATCACAGCAACACAAAACTCGGACACACACAAAAATACACAAATACAGAAATTACACAAAATTTCTAAAATAAAGAAAATGGTGCATAAATTAAGACATGGATGCAAAAACATAATAAGGGAAAAAACCAGCAGATAGCATAAGATAATGAAGGGCAGAGGTACAAAAATATTGGAAGCAAATGGAAGAGAGATGTCCTGAATGAATTTTTCTTGCTCACTGTGATTTGATGTAATTTGGAGTATCAAAATAAAAAAATATGCAGATGTTAAAAATCATAAGTAAAAACAGACTTAATGAAAACACTCAGCAGGTCAGGAAGCATTTTTGGAAAGTGTCATGTAGTCAACAGTTTAGGTTCAAGAAAGATAGGCACAAAAAGCTGGAGTAACTCAGCGGGACAGGCAGCATCTCTGGAGAGAAGGAATGTGTGACGTTTCGGGTGAGGGCCTCATCTATGATGGGAAAGGGGAACCCCCTGTTCTCTAAAGAATGAGGACACCCCGGATCTTCTAGTATGGACCACCTCATCTTGGGCGCAGATGCGGCGTAGACGGGGGAATTGGGAGTAGGGGGTAGAGTCTTTGCAGGAAGCAGGGTGGGAAGAAGTGTAGTCGAGATAGTTGTGGGTGTCAGTGAGTTTGTAATGGACGTCAGTCAATAGTCTATTTTTTCTGATGGAGACTGCGAGATCAAGAAAGGGGAGGGAGGTGTCCGAGATGGTCCAAGTAAATTTGAGTGCTGGATGAAAATTGGTGGTGGAGTTGATGAAGTCCGTGAGTTTTGCATGGGTGCAGGAAGTAGCACCACCGACCGATGCAGTAAGAGTTCGATGTAAAAGGTTCACGAAACTTTGTTAGAACAGGTCAGGGATCGCTGGGCAGTGCAGACCCGGTGGGCCGAAGGGCCTCTTTCCGCATTGCATCTCTAAATTAAAGTCCAGAATGCATTGGCTGAGCCAAATTAAATGGTCGCGTTCAAATGAGAATTAGATAAATAATTGAAGAAATTGCTTCAGTGCTGAGAGTAAGTGGAGAGTACGAGGATTAATGAACTCTGTGGGAGGACTGGTGCAGTCAGGCTGAACACTGGCACAAACTGATTTACAATATCGTCCCTCTCTCAGTCACTTGATACGCTTGTGCTCTTCTGTAATTTACCCAGTCACCTGTTTGTCAAAGCCGTGTTAATAACATTCTGTGAGAATACAATTCACATTACCCGCAATACCTTCAAACTACACAACGTGAAACGTCACCTATTCCTTTTTCTCCAGTGATGCTGTCTGACCCGCTGAGTTACTCCAGCTTTTGGTGTCTATCTTCCCTCTAAATTTGGTCCTCCTCACTAATTTAACCTCTGTTAACCTATTCATATCAGTACTCTGAAGATATATAATATAAGAAAATAACTGCAGATGCTGGTACAAATCGAAGGTATTCATTCACAAAATGCTGGAGTAACTCAGCAGGTCAGGCATCAGTCTGAAGAAGGGTCTCGACCCGAAACGTCACCCATTCCTTCTCTCCTGAGATGCTGCCTGACCTGCTGAGTTACTCCAGCATTTTGTGAATAAGTACTCTGAAGATAGACACAAAATGGTGGAGTCACTCAGCGGGTCTGGCAGATGGGGAAGAGGTGGTGTTGAACAGCAGCTGAGCTTATGGAAAGACCGTTCATAAGACTGATAACAGAGAGGAAGAAGCTGTTTTGAAACAGGCTGAGAAATTACACAACCCAGTCTTGTATCACCAGCTTTTAAGGCAGAGATAGATAGATTCTTGATTAGTACAGGTGTCAGGGGTTATGGGGAGAAGGCGGGAGAGTGGGGTTAGGGAGAGATAGATCAGCCATGATTGAATGGCGGAGTGGACTTGATGGGCCGCTCCTATAACTTATGAACTTATGAACTCACAGGATGTCAGACCGTTACAGTAGTCCTCATGCCAACAGGACCAGCTAAAGGGTTGAACAAAATCCACTTTCAAGGTGTAGGAAGGAACTGCAGATGCTGGTTTAAACCAAAGACAAACACAAAATGCTGGAGTAACTCAGCGGGACAGGCAGCATCTCTAGAGAGAAGGAATGGGTGACGTTTCAGGTCTGAAGAAGTCTGAAGAAGGGTCTCGGCCCAAAATGCACCCACCCCTTTGCTCCAGCGATGCTGCCTGTCCTGCTGAGTTACTCCTGCATTTTGTGTCTATCCACTTTCATGGTTTCAGGCAGTGCCATTTTGTTTTGAACAGTGGGCTGTTTCCTTCCTGCGTGTCTGTTTTTGCACTCTTGCCAAAAGATGCTTCCTTTTTTAATGGGTAAATCACCAGCCATCAAAAATGATTATTAATAATTTACCATGCTTTCATTTTACTAATTTAACTATGCTCAGCTTCCCTCCTGTAACAAGACCGTAGCTCACTTCAGATTCTAATGTTTCATTCAGTAGCTTGGAGCAGTTCTCCCATTAATCCTTAATCAAAGAAAAGTCGTCCCATGGATACAAGGTCTATGGTCAAATCGGACAAGATCGCTCCAGTTTTCTCTCCAAAGCTGTGGCTAAGAGCGGCACGGTGGCGCAGCGGTAGAGTTGCTGCCTTACAGCGCCAGAGACCCGGGTTCCACCCCGACTACGGGTGCTGTCTGTTCGGAGTTTGTATGTTCTTCCCTGTGACCTGCGTGGATTTTCTCCGGGATCTCCGGTTTCTTCCCACACTCCAAAGACGTACAGGGTTGCAGCTGAATTGGCTTTGGCAAAATTGTAAATTGTCCCCAGTGAGTAGGGTCGTGTTAGTGTACGGGGTAATCGCTGGGGCGAAGGGCCTGTTTCCACGCTGTATCTCTAACCTAAATTAAACTAAGGAGCTTTCGTTCACAAAGTCCCAGATGTCTTCCCATGTCCCTCAACTGGAGGATTGAGCAACTTGGAATTTTCAGAGTAACACAGGAGGCATAACAACTGTGACAGTTTACATTTTCAGGCAGAATTCAGGGGAGAATACAGGAGGATGGGGTTGAGAGGGAAAGATTGATCAGCCATGATTGGAGGGCGGAGTAGACTCAATGGGCCGAACGGCCTCATTCTGCTCCTATGACTTATGAACATGTGGAGAATTAGCAACCATTATCAGAGAGTCTAGTCAGAATTTGTTTATGGTCATGGACTGCTAACTGCTGCAGCAGCTGAAGTGAGCTGAGCTAAACTGAGCTCAGGGTGTCTAAGGTTACAGGGAGAAAGCTGGTGTATGGGATTGAGAGGGAAAAACAGATCAGCCATGATCGAATGGACGGAGCAGACTCGATGGGCCGAATGGTCTAATTCTGTTCCAATATGTTCTGGTCTTATGGTTGACCAACTAAGCACAGAACGGAGAACTGAACTTATCCTCTTCCGATCTACTTAGCTCGATACAACAGGCAAGAGGACATTTTACACCCCACGCACTGCTCAATGGGTGCATATTTTTTTAAACAGTTATTTTTCAACATAATTTTAAAGATCTCCTGTATTAAGATTTCTAAAATTGCTTGACCTCATCAAGTTCATTTTCTTCTCAATAATATTTAATCTTTCTGAATCTATTTATGAGAGAATATATATTTATATGTTTGTGTTTATTTAGTTATATGTGTGTGTTTGTGTGTGTGCTGTGTGTGTGTGCTGGTATACATATATATATATATATACATATATATATATATATATACACACACACACACACACACACACGTGTATAAATATATCTCTATACACACATATATACACATTTTCACACACACACACACACGTGTATCAATATATATATATATATATATATATATATACACAAATATGTACACATATACACACACACGTATATAAATATATACACGATAAAAATACACATATATACACATACACACACACACACACATATACAGTGTATATATATTACTGGAAATTATTATGTGCTCTTCCATGAACCCAAATGTAAGCGAGAGAGAGAGAGAGAGAGAGGAGAGAGAGAGAGAGAGAGAGAGAGAGAGAGAGAGAGAGAGAGAGAGAGAGAGAGAGAGAGAGAGAGAGAGAGAGAGAGAGAGAGAGAGAGAGAGAGAGAGAGAGAGAGAGAGAGAGAGAAAGAAAATATTCAGCGCTGAATACAAAATGAAAGATATGACGATGGTTAAATGAAGAGAGAAAGATAAAGTGTAAAAATAGAATAATGTGTAGACTAATTGTGTCAGTCTCCCTGTACCTCACTACACAAGCTTTCAGATTTGTGACAACATATCTTGGAAAGGATCGACCCAGCAGTAAATCTACACTGACAGGCAGTCCAATCTACATTGACATTCAATATCCATTACATAATGATTCTCCTGCAGCCAATAATATGCATTTTGTTATGCCGACTATTCTTTTTGAGAAATTCTTTACGACTACAATTTTAGGCTTTACATTTTTCATCTATAATTGAAATATTGGGTTAAGGTGGCAGATGATGAGGGAGATTATTTTAACTTCATGGAATGACTTTGAACAATGTTTTCATGATTACATTTTTCAACTCAGTCCACTTCCCTCCAAAATTGTAAATCAGTTCAATCTCTCTCACAAAGCACAGAAACTAAGGGGTTTTATTTCCATACGTTATTTTGCATGGGACATGTCCAAATGACTCTTTTCAAAAACTGAAAAGGAACATAATATACAGTAGGTTGTTGCAAGGCTGATAATAAAAGGTTTTTATAGCATGGATATAAAGATGTGCATGCCTGCAGGCAAGACTAGGATTGGGGACCATAAATATAATATAAAACTAATAAGATATTCAAGAAATAAATCCTTTTATCCCGTGACTGATAAGAATGCAGAACTCCGTGAGACAGAGAGCAGGTGAACTGGAAATTGAAAGAACACGTGGAGGGAAAAGAAGTCTGAAGATGGGTCTGGTCCCGAATTGTCCACCTATTCCTTTTCTCCAGAGATGCTGCCTGACCCGCTGAATGACTCCAGCATTTTGTGTCTATCTCCTCGAGGAAAAAGAAGTAGATGGATAGAGAACATGCCCTCCATCTCACAATATCTGTGCCGAACATGATGCCAAATTGAACTGATCTCATCCTCCTGTACAAGATCCATATCCCTCTATTCCCTGCACTTCCCTGTGCTTATCTGAAAGCTTCTTAAGCACCACTATTGTACCTGCTTCCACCACCACCCCTGGCAATGTGTTCCAGTCCCCCACTACTCTTTGTGTAAAACAACTAGCCCAGCACATCTCCATTAAACTCCCCCCCCCCCTCACTTACAGCTATGCCCGCTAGTGTTGACCATCTCCACCCTGGGAAAAAGGTTCCGACTGTCTACCCTATCTATGCCTCTCGTCATATTATGTGCTTCTATCAAGTCTCCACTCCACCTTTGACGTTCCGGTGAAAAACAATCCAAGTCTATCCAACCACAATCATGTAAGCGCAGGGAACAGAGGGATATGGATCATGTACAGGCAGAATGGATCAGTCTCAGTTTAATTTATAGTCACGTGTACCGAGGTAGTGATAATCTTTCGTTGCGTGCTAACCAGCCAGCGGAAAGATACTCGATTACAATCAGTTCAGCTTGGTGTTATGTTCTGCGCAAACATTGTGTGCCGAACTGCCCGGTTCCTGTCCTGTCCTGTTCTATGGTTAATGTTCTGCGTAATCAATGTTTTATCAGGTAGAAAGAAAAAACAGTTTTCCATGCAAGGTACAATATCTTGTGAAAATAGCATGAACACAGATTGCTCAGCGTGGCACCAACGCCCACAGGGACTGGTGCTCCTTGGACCGACTGAATATGTCCCACCTATTTCCGGTGCTAAAATACTGAAAACAAAAGGCAACAATATCGTAATATGTAACAGGCGTGCTTTATGCTTAAAAACACATCATTCTTCATGTTTACATGGCATTCGTCAAGTAGGTCACACCCAAGAATGGCAAGGGTGATTTATTAGTTCCCTTGGCATGAGATTAACCCTTCAGCCTCATGAGTGTACCAGAATAATTCTTTACACTGAAATATTAATACGTACTTTGCTGCTAAGCATTTCCCTCCATGCCTTCAGATAGCTTGGCACAGATCACAAATTTAAAGTAGATTGCTTAAGAGGCCAGGCACTTGTAATTGAGCACTGATCGCCGATGAGTGGTATGAATCATGTAACTTTTCCAATTAGCCACAACAACATGCGTTAACATATGATGAACGCGTGACGACACTGGGCCTGTACTCACTAGAGTTTAGAAGGATGAGGGGGGGGACCTCCTTGAAACTTGCAGAATAGTGAAAGGCCTGGATAGAGTGGATGTGGAGAGGATGTTTCCACTAGTGGGAGAGTCTAGGACCAGAGACCATCGCCTCAGAATAAAAGGACGTACTTTTAGAAAGAATACAAGAAGGAATTTATTTCGTCAGAGGGTGGTGAATCTATGGAATTCACTGCCACAGATGGCTGTGGAGGCCTAGTCAATGATTATGTTTAAGGTGAAGGTTGATAGGTTCTTGATTGGTAAGGGTGTCAGGGGTTATCGGGAGGAGGCAGGAGAATGGGGTTGAGAAGGAAGGTAGATCAGCAATGATTGAATGGTGGAGGAGACTTGATGGGCCGAATGGCCTAATTCTTCTCCTACAATTTATGAACTTATGAGCAATAGTTTAGTTTATTGTCATGTGTACCGAGGTACAGTGAAAAGCTTTGTCTCTGCGAGAGAAATCCATGGTTGGAACAGCAGATTTACAAAAATTGATTAACTTCCAATCAACGATAAAATTACTTTCCGGTTTTGATAGTTTAATGGAAGGCTGACATTGCGACAGTTCAGTTCTGCTGCCAATCCATCACTTATTAATTAATCTAAAGAAAACACAAAGTGCTGGAGTAACTGAGCAGGTCGGGCAGCATCTCTGGAGGACATGGATAGGTGACGCTTCGGGGCCAGACACTTCTTTAGATGGGTCTGAAGAAGGGTTCCAACCCAAAATGTTGTCTATCCATGTCCTCCAAAGAGGCTGCCTGACCGGCTGAGTTACTCCAGCACTTTGTGTTTCTTTTGTGATACCTAGCACCTGCAGTTCATTGTGTCGTCATTCACCCAATCCATCTGAAGAAGGTTCCGACCCGAGACATTGCCTCTCCATGTCTCCAGAGATGCCACATGACCCGCTGAGTTACTCCAGTATTTGGTGTCTATGCCGCCTGACCTCCTAAGTTACTCCAGCACTTTGTGATTTTTTTTTTTTAAACCAACATTTGCAGTTCATTATGTCTTAATTAACCCAATTTGTCTGAAGAATGTTCCCCACCCGAAATATCGCCTCTTCTTGTCCTCCAGAGATGCTAGTTGACCCGCTGAGTTACTCCTGCAGTTTGTGTTTTTATTTTTTGCTTCTAGAACCCTGAGCTTCTCTTCCACCACTGATGACGATGAAGGGGACGATGAGAAACGTTTTTTTAAACGGGCTAATGGTGGATTACTTGGCTCCTGTAAGATGCTACAGATTGCTCTGTAGGTTTTGCATTGCAGATGGAACCCATGCCATGGGGGCGGCACGGTAGCGCAGCGGTAGAGTTTCTGCTTTACAGCGAATGCAGCGCCGGAGACTCAGGTTCGATCCTGACTACGGGTGCTGCACTGTAAGGAGTTTGTACGTCCTCCCCGTGACCTGCGTGGGTTTTCTCCGAGAGCTTCGGTTTCCTCCCACACTCCAAAGACTTACAGGTATGTAGGTTAATTGGCTGGGTAAATGTAAAAATTGTCCCTAGTGGGTGTAGGATAGTGTTAATGTGCGGGGATCGCTGGGCGGCACGGACTTGGTGGGCCGAAAAGGCCTGTTTCCGGCTGTATATATATGATGATATGATGATGATAATCAAAAAGTGATTATCTCCTTATTTAAATCCATCTCACCTGTAGCTTTCATCCTCTCTCTTATCATAGTTATCTGTTTACCAACTTTGACCATGATTAATGGGCTTTGACCAAGTAAGAATGCCCAACGTGCCTGTTTTATTAACAAATGAGCCATCTGACTCTACTTGCCTGGGTAGAGAGGATGTGGGGGAGGATGTTTCCACCAAGTGGGAGAGTCTAGGACCAGAGGTCATAGCCTCAGAATTGGACGACCCTTTGGGAAGGAGATGAAGAGGGGTTTCTTTAGTCAGAGGGTGGCGAATCTGTGGAATTCATAGCCACAGAAGGCTGTGGAGGCCAAGTCAATGGATATTTATAAGGCAGAGATGGATAGATTCATGATTAGTACGGGTGTCAGGGGTTATGGGGAGAAGACAGGAGAATGGGGTTAACCATATAACCATATAACAATTACAGCACGGAAACAGGCCCGTTCGGCCCTTCCAGTCCACGCCAACCACTTTCTCTGACCTAGTCTCATCTACCTGCTCTCAGACCATAACCCTCCAATCCCCTCCCATCCATATACCTATCCAATTTACTCTTAAATAATAAAATCGAGCCTGCCTCCACCACTTCCACCGGAAGCTCATTCCACACAGCCACCACCCTCTGAGTAAAGAAGTTACCCCTCATGTTACCCCTAAAATTTTGTCCCTTAATTCTGAAGTTATGTCCCCTTGTTGGAATCTTCCCCACTCTCAAAGGGAAAAGCCTACCCACGTCGACTCTGTCCGTCCCTCTTAACATTTTTAAAACCTCTATCAAGTCCCCCCTCAACCTTCTACGCTCCAAAGAATAAAGACCCAACCTGTTCAACCTCTCTCTGTAGCTTAAGCGCTGAAGAGGGAAAGATAGCTCAGCCATGATTGAATGGCGGAGTAGACTGGATGGGCCAAATGGCCTAATTCTGCCCTAATCATTTATGAACTTATGAACACGATATTGTTCCAGTTCAGAAAAGACCTACCCCACCCCCCCTCGTTCGTTCATTCAATGCTTGGTTTAGTTTCAGTAATTAATGATTGAGCTGCTGTGACAGACAGCCCATTAAGTACATTGTGTTCATGACGTATCTCCACCCCATCATGCAGAATAAAGAAATTATTTCTCTGCATAAAACCCTCTACCAAACGACTCAGTAAGTATGCGTGGAGGCACTAGCTTTTGAATGCTGACTGAAGGCTTTGGTATCGAGCTTCGTGTTTGTCACTGTCACCAAAGTAGTTTTTTTCAGTAGCATTCTTTCCCTGCCTCAGCAATACATTTGCATGCTAAAAATCCAATAAGCACAATTACTCTGCATCTCCATCTCCCAGAGGGTTCCCGGTTATTTTTAGCTGCACAATCCTACGCAGGCTTTTCCCAGGACATATGGTACAGAGAGGAAAGTCCTTTGCATTTATTTCAGACTCAGCTTCAGGAATTTATTAGTTGACACTAGTTAGTTTCGTTTATTGTCACGGGTACCGAGGTACAGTGAAAGGCTTTTGTTGCGTGCTAACCAGTCAGCGGAAAGACAATGCATGATTACCATCAAGCCTTCCACAGTGTACTGATACGTGGTACAGCAAATATCGTGAATAACATTTAGTGCAAGATAAAGCCAGTACCGAGGGTCTCCAATGACAACAGACAACCATGATAAAAGAGAGGATGGAAGCTACAGTGTAGGTGAGATGGATTTCAATA